>NW_022196903.1:142640704-142670991 GCF_008632895.1 Mastomys coucha
CACACACACACACACACTTCCTGGTGGTTCTTTTTGCTCTGAAGGATACTGTTGGATGCAGAAGACAATTGGAATCACTCCAGAAGCTCATTGCATGCTTGGATCTATCTGAGCTGTAATCAGCAACTCAAGTATTTTGTTTTAACCATTGACTATGAATTACTTTCAAACTAATCATCTTGCTTATTTCTGCTAAAATTTTAGAAATGAGGATCAGCTTAAATTTTCTGCCCAGCTAGCATTTGTTCTCTCTCTCTCTCTCTCTCTCTCTCTCTCTCTCTCTCTCTCTCTCTCTCTCTCTTTCTCTCTCTCTCTCTCTTTCTCTCTCTCTCTCTCCTCTCTCTAAAAAGCAATTATCTGGTATAAATCTTGCTCATGGGAGGAAAGTCATTAAAATATCTTGTCCACAAAACAGACTATACAGCAAAAACAAGCCATAAGTTAAGCTTAAGGATTTTAGTCATGTGTTTCCACTGGGTAGCCAAAGAAAAGCAAAGAGACTTGCATAAAGACACACTTAAAAAAAGGGAAAATGAGGGTACAGAGCAGCCAGCATTCATCAACTGGCACTTAACCAAATTGTCTGGCCCTTTAAATTTGAATAATTTTTAATCAAGAAATTAAAATTTCTTTAAATTCCAGAATGCATTAAGTTCAAATGGGAAACTGGATCTCTGTAGTTTTGCCTTTGAGAAAACTTCAGTGAAGAAATAAGAGGAGACTAAACTACTTCCTTCTCTTAAGAACGTGTCTCTGATGAGTGTCCTGAGCACAAAACACAAACAGAACACAGGCAGCAGCTGCTGAACACCCAAGAGCGATGCTGATACTAATCAAAGGCTCTCCCTGACTCTTCCACATTCCAAAGATCTGATGAAGTAAATAGTCTTACATTTAGAAGTCATAATGGTATTAAAAACTCTTTGATTTTATGAAGATGTGGTAAATCAATGTTTCTTCAAATGCCTCTTTGTTGGGAAAAGCATTTTGTGTTTTGTCAGGAATCCAGACTCAATATAGGATTGCTGTCAGACCAGCATATCAGGCTGGGGAGATGGCTCAGGTAAAATGCTTGCTTTGCAAGTACAAAGACCTAAGATTCATCCCCAGAGCCTCATTAAAAAAATAATAAGCCCGTCTGGAGCCTAGAAAGATGGCTCATCACTTAGGAGCACTGGCTGTTTTTCCAAAGGACCTGATTTCTATTCCCAGAACCCACATGGCAGCACACAACTGTCTGTAACACTAGTTCCACAGAACCAAAGGCCTTTTTTGCCCTCAGCAGGAATGTGATGCACAGACACACATTCAGGCAAAACATTCATGCACATAAAATAAATTTAAAAATATATTTTAAAAGCCAGGCAATGTGGCACTTGTTTTTAATTGAGACAATGGAAGGGTAGAGATAGATATAACCTCGAGACCACTGGACAGATAGATTCTAAGTAGTGATACCTGTGATCCACCTCTGTCCTCACATACGGCTGAACATACATGAACATGTATGTACATGTATGTACACACATACCTCAGTATGCATTTATTGTCTCACCCATCCTCCACAGCTTCTGTTCTATTCACCAACTGTGAACAGTCAGAGACACCTATCTAGACTGCACCCACTTTTGCTCCTACCACTCTAGACTTAGCACAGATACTTCAAAGAGCCTCCAGATCTTACCTAGCCTGGGCTACAGCAGGTTGACAAGAGTGTTCCCTTATAAACAATCTCAACATAGAAGTACCATAAGTACTTCTCTTCATAAACAATATCCAGTATAGAAGAAGATTCTGCCCTCAAGGCTTAGACAGCAGGGACACACACGGGGGGGGGGGGCTCTGAATGCACACACACATACAGAGAGAGATATGAATGCACATACATGTAGAGAGAGAGACTATGAAGGCACATACATACACACATACACAGAGACTATGAATGCACACATATACACAGAGAGAGAGAGAGACTATGAAGGCACAGAGAGAGAGAGAGAGAGAGAGAGAGAGACTGTGAAGGCACATACATACACACAGAGAGAGAAACTATGAATGCACACATGCATGCACACACAGAGAGTGAGACTATGCATGCACACACATATATACACAGCATAGTTGAATGGCTTACATGCCATCAAATGTCAGTAGAATCCAGGAAACGAGAGATAATGAAGGCTATACCAGTTACTATGGGATACCTACCAGTAAGAAGGAGGAACTGGGAAAGACTGGAAGAATGAGAGGTCCCAACCTGGCTCACTGAATTAAAACTATTAAAAAATAGTAATTTTGAAGACAATAGAACTACAGCTCGTACTGTATACTAGAGAAAAGAAATTGGGAGACATGCTTGGAGTGCTGGCCATTTATAGCAAGCCACAGAGAACCTTAAATTCCAGGTGGTATAATAAAACTTGTTTCCACAGTTTTCTGTGATTGCAGACAGAAGAGAGGCCTTTGAAAAATAGTGAGCTATGAATCCTGATGTGGTAAAATAATGATGGTCGCCTGGTGCCAGGTGAGACACTGGCAACCAAAGAAAGGAAACAGAGGAGAATGACCCCAAAGGCAAAACAAAACCAGTGTTCTGAACTAACAGACAAGGAAAGGACTTGTCAGAAACAACCTTGCCTCTCACTTAGGGGAGACATGGACAGAATAGAGTGCATGGGAAGGAAATCCAACTTGCTTATTGACAGGCTGAGTTTGGGGTAATATAGAAGGAAGCTTCTCTGGGTGAACCCCAGCATGACGCCCAAGGCTCAGACTTCCTGTTTCGTTAGAGAAGTGTTTTTCCTGATTATATTGGGTGTTTGGGTCACATTCTAGTTAGGTATCTCCTTTGGAGTTTAAGTTCTGACAGACATGGAATATGTCACCTTCCTTCTTCAAACAAGAGGATTTAGTCTCACTCTTGATCCTTTGGGGGTTTGTATGAGTCTCACTCTGGTGTACTTGTGCCAGTTAGCATGACCTCTACCTATGCATCCATGTGTGAGCATGACCTCTACCCATGTACCCATGTGCTAGCATGACCTCTACTTATGCACCCATGTGTTAGCATGACCTCTACCCATGCACCCGTGTCACACAGACACCATCATACATGGTAAAGTGACCATTGGCCACCACTTTTATTCAATTCTACTTTCAGAAGAGAATAATTCAACACAAAGTAGCATTCCACATACATGGGGACATTCACTCTAATGGCTTCAACAAACTGATACCCAAAGTTTTCTACTAGGAAATAGTGTTGCTCCGATTCAGACTCCTAGTAACTTCCTAAAGGTCAAATGATGACACAAGCTATAGTAAGGACAGCAGGATGTGCTGACAATAACTGACCTAATTCATGTGAAGTCACAGAAGATTCCAGCAACAGTTAAGCAGGCATCAAGACCATGGGTTAAGATCATCCGTGTGTTTGGAAAGTAATGAAAGCAATGATAAATCCTTGTTAAGTGGCACAAACCCTTAGTTGAGCTCACTGGTCTGCTTGAATTCATAAATAGCAAACCAATTGATAGAACAGAATTTGCTTATGCATAATTTGTCCCCCAAGAGGGCACATAAAAGTCTTAGGAACAGAATAGAAGGTACCAGCAGGAGATGGACCCATGGGCATTTTAGGGTCTCCTCTAACAGGAATCCAGAGCACATTGCTCCAGGGCCTAGAAAGTCTAAGGTCTCTGACACAGGAGGCAATGGAGAATCATTCAGTCTAGTTTAAGCAAATATTAGGTTGGTTTGAGAATAGGGAAATTTCACAGAAGTAAAGGGCATGAAATAGTGGTTAGATCAGGCATCTTAGGAATGAGACTGAGTGACCACCAGCCACTGGCAATGAAGACAGCCTCCGCCTGGGCCACAGGCCTCGTTTCTGCCCTCCTGCTTCACCTCCTTTCTGCTTACTTGTTCAAACTGAGGCTGGAACACTGTCTTTCCTTTGCTCTGTCTTACACATTGGTCACTTCACAGCCAGTTGCCTCGTCTTTAGGTCTTCATCCCCAAGAGCAGCACCTGGCTTCCCATCCTCCATGTCTGGTGTAGATGTCACTTCACCCTATAAGCCTCCTTTGTCCTGCTCCCTTCCCAGGTCAGGCTGCAGCCTCACCTCAAGGCTTTAGTGTATTACCCTGAGCCTGCCCAAGAACGTATGCATCCTCTCACTAAAATGGGGAACTCCCAGAGGTGGGAACCATGTCTCTGTAATCATTTCCCTGCACCCAGATCTTTAAATAAATGAACCCGAATCCAAAGGGTTTTAATAACCAGCCTTATGTTAAATACCTTAAACTGTGGAAATGTTTCACACCTGTGATCCTTGCTTGTTTAAGAACATCCACCTTTCTAAGCTTGCACTTACCCATCTTCTCAGTACTTAGCTAGGGAGTCTTGGGTAATAAAGATCAGCTAGAGAGAATGCAGTCCCCTCTGAGAGCCACAGAAATGCAAATGCATAAATAAAGTTACACCAGATTCTTATTCACACTGAATATTAATGTGGCTTAGAGGAGATTTTTCTTACTCTGGATAAATATACAGTAAAATTTAAATGCCATTTTGACTCTGAATTTTCTGATACAGTGTCAGTGGTTAGTATCCTAGAATCAGATATTGATTCATAAGATAAAACAGTATATTTCTAGACATCCAAGCAATGAGAAAACATGGTGAGCATTTGTAAATACCACCCTTGGTTCATTTCTTACCTGTAGTCAAGCTCTGTACTGTACCTAGACTTTAAACCAACACTGTTCTTTTCTCTAACCTTTCTCCAAGTTTTTATACACGATAACACATTGGTTATCTGCTCCAGGCACAGGCTTCCAGACTTCCAAACATGAATTGTGTCTGTCCACTAATGATCACTCTAACCATTTCAAAAGTTTCAGGTAAGAATCACCAGATGCCAACAAAACTTCAATTCCATAGGGTGGAAGACATCTAAGAGGGCTCTGATTCTCTCACTGTCACTCAACACACAGCAGACACCTGCCAACAGTGATTTCTGTGTCCCAATCCTCTGTGCTACCTGGTGCCATTACTGTTGTGTTACCATAAAGAGACTAGAAACAAGAATGTACTGACTTTGATATTGACTCCAGGAAGCTCCTCTCTAGACTGTGGTGTTGGTTCAGCTTAGCAGCTCAGGTGAATTCAAGCTTCCATGTGACTGAATTAAGTTGACAAGTGTTTACAGTGTCTAGGACCCCTTATAGTACAACCATCAGATGATCACACTGCAGAGCACTTGTGTTAGAACCACAGTTGGCAAGGAACAAAAACTTTAAATTAAAGGCTTTGCATGGTGTGCACTACAGCTTGGTATTTTTGTCATTATAAAAATGATTTTAGTCATTATATTCCAATTTTTCAAGAAAAGGATTGTTCCCTTAGCTTTTATCAGGTTTTTTAGCAATTGAAGATTTTAATAGAAACATGATATGTGGAATCATGCCATTTTCTTCAAGAGGTAAAAAGCCAATTACTTTCGATCAGTATTTTCCAGCTGGGTAAAAGAAGGATGGTAAAGGAGAACCCTGAGATTTAGTGAGGCAAACACAAACGTTCCAGCGGAAATGAATTTGCAGACATGAAATCATTCATTCAATACATATTTATTGTAAGTCTTCTTCTGTGACCTTCCCCACCCTCAAGTGGGCTGAACCAAACCTTGTCCTTGCCACAAGCAGCTAGCCCACTAAGGATGGAGTCTTCCCCCTTAGGTGAGGGGTCAGCCAAGTCTGCAACTTCCCTATAGGAGTCATGCCCTGTGAGCTGCTTCACCTGCCTTTGGAACAAAATAAGATGCTAATGAGGCCACAAGATCCTGGCATAGTGGGGGATGGGTCCCCTCCCTATATATTCTCAGACTCAGAAATACACATTGGGCCTTGATCAGAACCTTTTGACTTAGTCTGGTTATTTCTCTCACAGTCCGAGAGAAATATTTTCCTTATTTTCCCCAGGCCCCTGCCTATCTTTCAGGAACCCGGTTTGCATAGCTGCTGGCGGCTACATTCCTCTTCTGGGGACACAGAAGAAAGAGTGATACAGACCTCAAGGCTTCTCTCACCAAGGGGAAAAAAGTGATTACCAGATAAACAATGAGACAGAAGTAAAGGCAGGTTTCCAGAGCATCTAATGTATCCAAGATACCAGATGAGAACATTTAGGCAATAAGTACTGGGAGCAATGGAGAAACATTGTTGCTAAGAAAGTAAAGTAGAGGAAATGCCTGAAATGCCTTGGGGCAAGTGGAGCTTGGTAGTGTAAGACCCTGATGAGCCTTAGCTTACCAGAGACCCCCTGAGTGAATCACATGGAGCCTGATTGATGCAAAGAACATGAGGATTTTTATTTCAGTGCACTGAAGCCACCCCTGACCCTCAGGATAGGAGGCGACCCTGCACAGCTTGTTCAATGAGCTTTTATACAATTTTCAGGGCAGCAGCCATTAGATACAATGTGATTGGTAGAACAGTGTGACTTTTTAAACTGACTGGTCTTTAAGGAAAGAGGTGGCAAGGACTTCCTTTGTCTGAAGATGGGCAAAGGTCTACCCTGCGGAATGTGCCCCCACCTACAGGTAGTTTCTCACCCTGTGATCTGAGGATCTCCTGAAGCTGTTCCCTTCAGGAGAGTTCGGATATCTTCCTAAAGTCCCTGAGTTTATCTTATTAAGGAAATTCCTGGCCTCCTGGTGTTTTTCTGAAATGTCCCTGATTACTCGGATCTTATAGTAGGAAAGTGGGGGCACTTAGGATGGATGGCACCTACTCCTAAAGAGAAAGAGAAAGGACTGGGTCAGTGGGGTCAAGATCACAGTAATGCCTTGCCAAGAGCTGTCACCCAACATTGATGTTATATCTGCAGGCTCGACTGGGGTGGTCCAAGGAGACAATGTCAGTCAGCATGACTGACAAGTAGTTTACCCTAAACAAGCCATAAGCCAATTGTTCTAGGTATCTTTCTCTTGCTATGATAAAAACCATGACCAAAAGCAACTTGCGGATAAAGGGAGTTATTTCATCTTATGCTTCCCAGTCAATAACAATCAAGGAGCAAAGTCAAGGCAGGAACTTAAAGTAGAAACCATGGGAAAAAGCTGCTTACTGCTCAGGTAGATTTCATAATACAACCCAGGTCTACCTGCCTAGGAATGGCACCACACATGGAGATCTGGACTCTCCTACATCAACTAACAATGTAACAACAACAACAACAACAATGCCTCACAGGCCAATCTTATTGAGGCAAGTTTTCAGTTAAGGCTCCCTCTTCCCTGGTGACTCTTTGTCTCAAATTGACAGTGGGAAGTAACTCTGACCTGCATTAGGCCCTAGGGGTGTATACAAGTAGAAGTTGCTGGTGAAGGCTTGTGCCTTCACAGGTTGCCAATTCATAAGCCTCCCTGAATTTCTCACTTTAATAAAAATACAATGATTCCTTTACCCTTTAACTCTTAATTACAGCTCTCCACACAACTTGAAAGCAGACACATTTATAATTCTATGTCATGCTGTAGGTCCATTGATCAGCACACTTTACTCATCCCAGCTTGATCAGCCATAGAAATACTGACTGCTTTAGATAAAATAGAAAAGGTGAGAGAATATATGATTCTGGCAGAACACCCTCAAATAACTATCCACAGTTAGTAATAGCTCCTGCATGGTTTAACAAGACACTGGAAACCAAGTTCTAAAAACCATCTGAGTCTGAGGGACATAAGCCACTTGGCTATGCTGTGAGTTCTTAGAAGCAGGTACATGCTGCAGGATCTTAGAAGCCATACCATGGGTAAGGAATTCAGAATGCCTCAGGGAGTCAAATAGATGCTGGACTAACAGGTTCAAAGACAATCTTCTCTTTGAAACACTAAAAATGCAACCACCACACGTTCACCTATCCCACTAAGGGTTTATACTGAGAAGCATGGAAGTAAGTAGTCAACAGCCAAGACATGGCATCAGCCAAGGTGACTGTTGAAAGGTTTTGTTTTTGTTTCGTTTTTTGTTTTTTGTTTTTGTTTTTGTTTTGTTTTGTTTTTTATTTTCCGAGACAAGGTTTCTCTGTGTAGCCTGGCTGTCCTGGAACTCACTCTGTAGACCAGGCTGGCCTTGAACTCAGAAATCTGCCTGCCTCTGCCTCCCAAGTACTGGGGTTAAAGTCGTGTGCCACCACTGCCCAGCTTGTTTTCGTTTTTTAATATATGATATATTGGTTAGAGATACTTGGCAGTTAAGAGCACTGGCTGCTCCTCCAGAGGACCTGGGTTCAATTCCCAGCACCTACTTGGCAGCTAACAACCTTCTGTAACTCCAGTTTCAGAGAATCTCACATCTTCTTCTGGTCTCTGAGGGCACCAGGCATGTACATACATGCAGTCAAAACACCATTTGTAGTGGGTTGACCTGATACTGTTTGTATTCTAATGCTAATATTGATTCCTCAAGACCTGGTTGCCCCATGGCATATAGAACCAAGTGATACTATGTGACCTTGCCCTCAAGTTATTTCTGATTGGTGAATAAAGATGCCAACAGCTAAAAGTTGGGCAGAAGAGACATATGCAGGGTTTGGGGTTCCCAGGCCTGGGGGATTAGGGGAGAACCATGAAAGAGAGAAGGAAGATGAGGAAGAGGAGGAAGAGGAGGAGGAGGAAGAGGAGGAGGAGGAGGAGGAAGAGGAGGAGGAAGAGGAGGAAGAGGAGGAGGAGGAGGAGGAAGAGGAGGAGGAGGAGGAGGAAGAGGAGGAGGAAAAGGATAGAGAGGTGCCACAAGTTAATAGTCAAGAAAACACAGCCCTGGTGGCTGGCCAATTGGAGTTAAGAGCAGCCCAGATGGAACATAGTAAGTAATAACTTTGGATTAGGAAAGTAAATTTAAATAGCAGAGAGGGTAGATATCTGCCCAGCTCTTGTGCTATCTAAGTCTTATTATAAATAATAAAGGTTGTGTGTCTTTTATTCAGGAACTAAATGGTCAAAGGCAAAGTAGAAACCCAGGATCAGAATTAAATAAGTTCTACAACGCCCATACACACAAAGTGAAATGGAAAAATTTAAAGAAAATTATATTTTATTTTAAGATTTATTTCTTTTATTTTTATGTAAATGAGTATATGCTGTAGCTGTACAGATAGTTGTAAGCCTTCATCTGGTTGTTGGGTATTGACTTTAGGGCCTCTGCTCGCTCCAGTCAGCCCCACTCGCTCCAGTCGCTACAGTAGACCCCACTCACTCAATCCCTGCTTGCTCAGGCCCAAAGATTTATTTATTATTATAAATAAGTGCAGTGTAGCTGTCTTCAGATGCACCAGAAGAGGGCATCAGATTTCATTATGGGTGGTTGTGAGCCATCATGTGGTTGCTGGGATTTAAACTTACAACTTTCGGGAGAGCAACTGGTGCTCTTACCCACTGAGCCATTTCACCCCCCAAAATTATATATATATATATATATATATATATATATATATATATATACATACATATATATATATATACACACATACACACATATACACACACACATATATATATACATATATACATATGTATACATATATATAGTCAAATAGATACATATATATCAAACACACACGCACACACATGATACTATTTGTGAAAGAATGAAGTGCTACCCTTTGTCATAACATCGGTGTGGAACTGGAAGACACTGTGTCTGATGAAGAAGTCGGGCACAAAAAGACAATACCATGTGTTCTCATTAGTATGTGGTGGGGGGTTGCTCTCTTGGAAGTAGAAAGTAGAAAGGTGGGTGCTATGATGTAGTTAGTGGGTTTAGAAAGACATTTAGAAGTAATAACTTCTGAAGTCTACAGTAGCTATAGCTGACAACCATTAATTATATATCTAAAAATAGCTAGTAGAGATGATTTAAAGTATTCTGAACACAAAGACATGGCTGACATTTGAAGTGACGAATATGTCAATTATGCGGATCTGATCACCGCGTAGTGTTTACATGCATTAAAATGTCATGCAGCGCCCATACATATGTGCAATTACATTGTGTCAATGAAAACACAAAACAGAACGGGGCACAGAATTTATAAACCCTTAAAAGAACTCAAGCTCCAGAGAAACAAAACTGACATCTAGAATGATGAGCCTGTGATAGCAAAACCAAGGAAGATGGAGCTAAGGCACAGAGCTGGTGACAAAGAGAAAAATCCACTGGGAAGGGGAGGTGAAACAGAATAATAGACTAGTATGCACCAGAGGACACATAATCAAGCAGACACAACTCCTACCTAGGGAATAAATTAAAGATAATTTTATGGACTGTCAAGATATCAGATTCTAATACAGACATCTTAAAGGAGTGTGAGAACCACCAGGGAACAATGTGCACAGAGATAAAGCCCAGCACTTCTGTATCTTAAACGTTTGAAAGAGAAGAGGGAAGACTATGAAGTAGGAAGATGACAAGTTGTGTGCATGGGAGACTTTGTGTTGCTTTCTATAGCGTGTACCTGAATGTGAGAGAAATAACAAAATCTGGTGAAAGTGACTTCTCTCTCTGAAAATGGAAAACTCTAAAACTATATCCACAGAGAGAAATGGTGGTTTAAAATATGAATAAAGCACAAATATGTTTAAAATAAGAAAGGAAAGAGGATTCTTTAGGATTGGTGTATTGAAAATTAACAAGAAAAGAGTTATAAGTAACAAATAAAACAATTATTTAGAAGAAGAAACCAAAAAGAAAAAAGAAAGGCATTTTCAAAGTTACTTAAGTTATGCTTTGAGAAGTATAAAATGTAAGTAATACTATTTAAAGTGTGTCAAACTATGTCAGTGAGGAAAGCCAGCAGAGAATTTGGGTTTTATCACCTGGTAGAGTGATCAGACTAATTTATTAAATCAAGCTCAATATTAAAAGGAACATTAAAAATTATATCAAACATATTATTGTTGATGTTATATGGTTGGTAGCTAATCTTTTAAATGGAAATAAAAACTGTAAAATCAACTAAGAAACACCACAGTAAGACAGAATCAAAAAGGCAATCATACAGGAAACCTTCCTAGGGAAAGGACCCAGGAGAAAGAGATCAATTACAGTATGTGATAGAGACAGGTGGAGTGTCTCACAGCTGTAATCCCAGCATTTGGGAAGCTGAGGCAGGAAGATTTCTGTGTGTTGGAAGCCTGCCTGGGCTGTAGTGTGAGACCCTATCTCACAGTTAATCAATTAATTAAGCAATTAATGAACTATTTACTTAGAATGATAAATGAAATAAAGTTAAATAAGTACACTTAATGTAGTTAAATAAAGTCCAAAAAGTGACAAATAATAAGGATTAAAGTACGTCACATATGGACTTTTTACTCTAAGCAACGAGGCACAGAAGTTCTTTGTGCTTTCTCCAATGAGCTTCTAGGTCACCAATGGCTCTGCTGCTTTCCTTTCCTCTCACAGCCAAGTTGAGACAGAGGAATTGAATCATTTGTCTAAGGTGTAAGCTGTGAGCATGAGACATCAACCACACAACCCCTGCACATAAATACACACTTGCACAGACATACATTCAAGCAAATACCCACACACATAAGATAATAATTTTAAAAGATTGGAAGAAAAGAATGTGTGTCTTAGCCAGGGCTATTAAGGAACACGGGACAAGCTGACAAACTACTATACTACAGGCACTATATCTTGCTAAATTGTGAGAGCTCTATCAGAAACATAGCCTAAGATACCTATCTGGCTTTCCATAATGTCAGAATCTACTACTAATAATGAATTCAAAAGATAGGAAGGCCTCATTTGTGACGTGGAAGGCAGTCCACTAAGGGCTGTTATAGGAACTGGACTAGATGAGGTAAAATATTCTTCACATAAGAACTAAAACACACAAAACTCACTACATGCTAAGACTTGCTCCTAACCCTACATTGTTAATGACAGGGTGACCCATGGCAACAACGCTAGCTAAACATTAAATACCAAGGGAGCAGAGATTAGTTTGATTTCTTTGACTAAGTCACTAGTATGGTATACTGAGAAACTTCTGAGAGCCTAATGTGTCTTTTATTGTGGACACCTTGACACCAAGTGACCACATGTGACTTTATGGCAGTCAGTTAATACTTCCAACCTCATTTTGTCACACAAAAAGCTAAAAGAGCGCTTGTTTCTGCTAATTGTGATACACTTGAAGTCTGACTGCCATTCATTCCTTCTGTGACTTTCAAATTGGTTTCCAAAACCGAACTGCTGCTGTTCCCAGGTGCTTAGACATACCCGCTGTGACAACAGGAGACATTTTCTCAGGCCCAACACTTTCTTTGTAAGTATCACGCTGGGATAAGAGTTGGCTGTGGAACAAGAGATTGAAGGCTAGTCTGATCCTTGGTGGAGAGATCTCTGTGGTGCTTTCCCTGCTTGGACAGCTTCCAGCCTTTGGAAACTGCCTTTGAATATCAAAGAGACACAGCTCTCAAGGGCTGTCCAGCCCTTCTGCAGAAGTGAGCTTTCCACAGTGCACTTCTTTCTTCCATCCAGGGAACCCAGAGACCCCAAAACTCTTTGTTCTGATAAACTGTAACCTGTCCTAATCTGGGCTGTCTCTGCTCCTTCAGCCAGTGGAAGGTTGTGGTTGTTTTGTTTTATTTTGTTTTTCTACTCTTCAAGAGAAAATAGGATTTCAGGATTTTTTTTTTCTTTAAATAACTCTGAATTCAAATTCTTTTTTTTTGTTAGAAGACATGACTTTTCTCTTTTACTGACAAAAGAAATAAGTAAAACTATTTGGTATCATTAATGCTTTAGGAAAAAAATTTTTTATTAAAGTATTGGTTTCCAGAATCAACATTTAGACACGAGTGACCAAGTATTTATTTATTCAGTGAAGAACACAAGACTCCAATGGAATGTTTTTGTTCAAAATGCCAAGAATTAAGATGGGGGTAATCAGGCTGGGGTGACACAGTTCAGTAGGAAAGTGCTCGCCTAGCATATGCAAGTGCCTATGGTTTAACAAATGTAGGGAAATCATCCCTTACATGTTGTCTTTCCTGCTCGCTGTTCTCTCTCACTGAAGATATTGAAATTTTTCCTCCTGACTTATTACTGGATGGTGAGAAAGCTGGAGGATGAGAGAGTAGGGTGGAAAGAGAATGTTAGTTACATCTCAGGGAGAAATGGAGCTCTTGCAAGTTAATTTATCTAAATACTTACCTGCTTGTCTTGCTGTGTATCAGACACATGCTACTCACCCTCTGGGTCAAATGACTGAAAATACAACTTTGGGAGGCTCAAGATATTTGAAAGAGATGGATAAATGCATTTTCAGTACCCTGGGGCTGATTGTATCAGAGGTATCTATAAGACACCAAGGGCAAGTTAAGATCAGGGAGGTCTCTCACAATAGGCCCTAGTCTCTGTACTTCCAGTCACCTTGAGCAAGGCATCCACTGTGGCTAAAAATCCAGTTTCTCTGCTAGAGGTGTGGCTTAGCTGGTAAGAGTGTTTGCTCAGCATGCTGGAAGCCCTGTGCTCTGCCATCCCACAAGCTCAATGAGGTACAACAGCTCCTAATCCTGGCACACATCAGGTAAGAAGTAGTTCAAGATTATTCTGGCTACCTGACACCCTGTGTTCAAAAACCAAAAGTGGTGATAAGCAAATGAATAAATGCCCAGTTTTGTGCAAACATAAATAATGATATCTACAAGGGAATATTGCATACAGAAAATTATGCAAAGAAGATCCTACTGATATGTATGCAGAGAAAGTCTACCTACATATTCATTCAGAGGCAGAACATTCTATAAGACATCACAGAAGGTTAGTGGTATAAAAGTCTAAGCAAGGGAGAAATTCAGTCCAACTCAGGGACTATGAGCATCCTGCCAGAGATAGTGGGTTTTTATTTTATGTGTGTTTATTGGTTTGTCTGCATGTATGTCTATGCACCAAGCATATGACACTGCCCCCAAAGGCTAGAAGAGAATGTCAGATCCCTTGTAACTGGAGTTATAGGTGATTGTGGGCCACCATGTGGGTGCTAGCACTTGAACCCAGATCCTCTGGAAAAGTGACCAGAGCTTTTAATGGCCGAGTAATATCTCCTACCCCTTTCTTCCAATCTTAATTACAAGTATTAGCTCTCAAACTATGCATTGCACATAGTAAATGTCTATATATCTGTATCATCTACACCAGTGTATATAAGTAGATTGCAGAATGATTACAGTTAAAGCAGCAAATAATTTTTTAAGAGGCCTAAGAAGCAAGAACTGGGAGGCTGGTAAAAACATAAAAGAGCTTATAGGAGGAAAATAAAGAATCAGCTGGAGAGGTTGGCTGGGGAAGCTGCAGCTTCTGGCTTCTGACCATGGCTTCAAGCTTCAGGTCAGAGTGGAGCAGCAGAAGCAAGGTAAAGAAAAGAACAAGCCCCGTGCAGAACAAAGGGGACAGACAGGCAGGTTTCAGACAGGCAGACACTGAAGCTAATGCATAAAGGATGACAAGGAGTCTCAAGACAACTTGAAAACAATTCAGAGGGAAGAGAGGGACCAAGGCTCAATGTTGAAGAAGTGAGCATGCGACGGGAGACCCAAGATGGCACCACATGGGGAGACATGTCAACCTCACACAGCCAGAGTCATCCAAATCAGTTATGGGAGCCAGAATAATGGATGAAGTATTTGCAAAAACAACTGAGAAGCAGACAGGAACTTTCAGAATTACTGAGGAGACCTAGAGGCAAGATGTGAAATCTCCCTGGTGATGGATAAGGATAAGGAGAACAGAATGTCAGACATTGGATCAATATGAGTTAGAAGGCAGGCATCCTCTCAATGCATTTTAACCTCCAGTGACTGGCTATCAGTGTATTACAATAGGAGTATTATCTAAACATTCAGTTTGTCAGAACATGACTCACTCACATACACACATGTATTAAATAGTCAGATATCACTTTGTGGTTGGGGAGATTTTATATTTTCTTCTCTAAGATCCTCATGAAGGTTATGGGCCAGCGAGCCCAGATTCTATAGAAGAAACAGGTGGCTCAAGGAGAAAATGAGGAACCAGGGTTTGAATCTCTGCATTGAGTTTGGTGTTCCTTTAGATGCATGATCATAAATAACACTATTTCTTATGTTTTCTTCTTCTATCTCCATCTTTCTAAACCTCTAGTTCCATCTTCCAAACTCTAAGAAGTCTATGCAAATAGCAGTGCTACTTGAAGCATGTACTTATGCAAGGATAGCATAAATAAACTTAGCACTAAGATTAAAAACAGCCAGTGCTATTGTAGTCATGTTTTGTGAGATCCTAATTGGGATGAGGATCAAATAAATGATAGTCTAATAATGCTTTGAGACAGAATATTTTGACATTGAGACTGCCTTGAAAAATGGAAGCTATATCACCATACAATACAGTAGGTGGCTAGTGAGGTATTAACAGGATTGGGGGTCACTGGGGATGGGCCTCTCCCTCATAATCATCATTTTGTAGGGCCAAGCAATGAAACTTTGGGACTCTAAAGACTAGTCCATAGAATGTAATTGGAGTCTTATCTCTGACCATGATTAGAGATATGACGTCCTGAACATCAGAAGTTCATGAATAGATCAATGAATAAGATCAACTTAAGGATTATTGTCTAGGGGAAAGCTTTTTCTAAGACTCAATCCCAGTGGACCTGTCAATCACCTGATCAGGCAAATGCTCCTCAGAAAAATGTTGCCTGTCACAGAGACTTTAGAAATAACATAAAACCTGTCAAAACTTTAGAGAATGGGCCCTTTGTCCACTCTCTGGCCCATGACAGCTTTCCACTGTACTCTATAATAAACTTGACCTATATTCTATACTACACTCTGTATGTATTGTATGAATAATTTCAACAGAGACTTGGGAAATGAGGGAGCCCAAAGAAATATCCCAGTGACACTGTGACAGTAATAACAAATAACTTAATAAAGGCTGATACTGAACAGGGATATTATTCCCAGCAAATCTACTTTTATTAATACATAAATCTTCAGTATGACTTCATGACATACTGGCTGTTATCATTGAAACATTATAGAGGGGAAACTCGGGCACTGGATGGTCAGTAACTTACCCAGGGTTGTACAGCTAGAAGCCATGTAGGAGAGTCAATTTCAATAGGTCACTCTGAACCTCACTCCAAAAATCCCAGACTTCATCCTTCCAGGAGTAGACCTGAGCTTCAAACACTTCTCTCAGAAATATGAATCCACTAATAATATGCTAGAATAGAAGGTAATTACCACTCAATTGGACAGAAACAAAGGATGGCTGCAATCTCACTGCTACCATAAACAATCCAACAGCAGTGTTCAATTTGATAGACAAACACTGGGCAACTACTCTGCATCCAGCCCTATGGCAGACACTAAAGAAGACACAAAAGCAACCTGTGAAACTCTAACTTCAAGAAAACTCCATGAGTGCTTGAAAGATGCTCATTGTGGATACAAAACAGCAGCCAAAATACATGAGTGCATACTGAGGCCATGTAGCCCTGTTACTCCTTTACAGCTAAGGGCTATTGTCAATGGTAAGCCTCACATTATAGAAGAAAATTTTAGGTGTACAAAGTCAACCACCATCCCCAGGGTCATGCATGCAGCAACTGACAGGGCTGAGAGGGAAACTGGGTAGTCTGGTCCTGAGAACACTCAGTACTTGCCCTTTTTGTTTCTCCTAATTTCATTCTCATAATAGGCAAATGGAATGTAGAGGCCTTAAGCCAAAACCTATTTCACAAATGATACTGGGGTCCTGAGGCAGAAAAATGCAATGATATTCTATTCCTGACTACCCCATCCTCCTGAGCTTAGTATGTTACCCAGAAGAATAAGTAGAGGAGCAGAGGCAGCTCTCCCTCTCCTCTAGGAGAGGAGGGTATCTTTAGGAGCAAGCATCTGTATTAATGCACCTTCAGATTTTCCTTGTGTTTCAGTAAAAGTTTGGGAGAAAAGAAATTGAGCAAACCTACATGTGCCGCGTTAACTGTTCAGACATGTGTTCCTTAACTGTGAGCCAAACATACTCCAGAAAATACCCACCCTGTGCTTCTTGAGTCTGGGGTGTGGGGGGAAACACTATCCCACAGGCTTAAGTTTGACATTGAATACAGAGAAACAAGCTGAGCATTGAACACCGTCATGCACCACTCTCTGCCTTCTGACTATGGATGTAATGTGACCAGCAGCCTCATTATCCTGGTGGTACAAATATACTTTCAAACTGTGAACTAAAACAAACCCTTCCTTAAGTAGCTTTTGTCAGGTACCTTATTGTCACAACAAGAAAACTAACAAACTCAGCATTTAATTCAACAATAGGATTTATGGAAGAAAAGAACCATGTTCTAAAGATCTAAAGATCTAATAATAAGGTCTTACATTTAACTCATTGCTTAAAGATACACCAAGCAGGGCATGATGGAATGCACTGTCATCCCAGTACTAGGGAAGCTAAGGCAGGGGGATCACTGTGAGTTCAAGACTAGCCTGGACTACATACATACTACCCTGTATATATACATTATACATATACATCATATACATCTACATATACATCATATACATACATTGAACTCTGGCCCAAATAAAACTCTTCTGAAACATTTCTGTTCCACATTCCAGAACTTGACAAATATGATACTACATCACCATCTTCCAATGAGTCAGTAAATAAGTTGATGAGAACTTAAACAAAGACACAAAGACTCAGTCTCACTTTGAACACGTCCTGGGATTCATCACTCATCCACTGTATATAAAGGGTTTAATCAAAAGCAAGCATTTCTCCTGTGGAAAATAAACATTAACTGGTTTCAGCTCATTCATTCTGAAAATAGAACTAATGTTTTTCTCATTCACCCTTTATAGCTGTTGAACTCTTTCATCAGATTGAAATCAGCCAATATAACATTTTTTACACTTTCATTTTTATTAGTGTTACAAGAAGAAAGAGAAGAGATGTGTTTAATAACTTCTACAGCTGTTCAGAATAAACAAATGTGTACAGTCTAAAAGGTTTCAAAGATTTTATTCAGACTGTGCAACACTGTTGGTTTCTGACAGCAACAGTTCTTTTGAGGGATGAAGTGGATATCAAGGCTTGTACTTGACAAGCTCCACCACAAAGCTACATTTCCAGCCCTGGAGGTCCATTTGGGAACTGAATTCAGCTACAGCTCATGATCCTGACTAGATGATTTCCCCACCACACTATAATTATATAGGGTACAGAGTTACCCTCAATATTATTTTTTTCTGCTTAAAAAGACAAAACAAAACTGTAATATGTGTGTATATAATGACTTTTACTCTTGGAATTGTTTTTATGAGTATGAGTTATACATAAGAAAACGTACACATTGTAAGCGGGTGTTCAGATACAATGTAGCATTCAATATATTTTCAACTCCCTCTGCAGCTCCACCATGCTCTTGTGTAGTTATTCTCAGACTCCTGGCACAAGCAGGTATTGAGCTGCTTTAGTCAGTATAGATTATGTCTCAGTGTTCTAGAATTTCATACAGCACATGTTGTTTGGGGTCTCAGTTCTTCCGCACAGCACCATATTTAGGCTTCATCCATGCTGCTGTGTGTGCCATTCATAGTTTTCTCTTACTGAGCTTGCCTTTATTGTAAGGCTATGCTGGTTTATTTATATGCTCATCTGTGTGTGAGTAGAGATTTGGGGTGTTCTGCTTTAGATATAATGAATAAATCCTATGTGTGTGCAACAGTGTGGCATGTACATGTGTTTGTGTGTGTACCTGTGAGTATGAACACATCTATGTGCAAGTGCATATACTAATATGTCTAGCAATCTTTTTTAATCTAAGTATGATCAAGGTGTCTCTATCAACTGAGTGTAAATTTTTGAATATAGAATGAGGGAAGGAATTGAGAATTTTTTTTCAAGTGATCTGTTGTCAAATATACCTTCTTCATCAGATAATTTTGTTATACCAATGGTTGAATCACATCTGCTCCTATGCACTATAGGTCTGCCATGGGCCATAACACCCTCTTTTAGTTACTGTATAGTCACCTTTGAAATCACACTTATCAAGGGCTCGAGCTTTTGCCTTTCTTCAATTGATTTTCTTTTTTTTTTCCCTTTCTTTTTTTTTTCTTTATATTGGTTGTTTTAGTTATTAAAGGCCTTTTGAATTCCCCAATGCATTTTTGTTTATTTTTAATTCTTTGTGTCTGAATGTGTGGATTTTTTTGAGTATAGCAAACATAGATGTCAGGAAAGGGCACAGAACCACAGGACTTGGAGTTAGAGATGATTATGAGATACACAAGTGAGTGCTAGGAAACAAAATCGGGTCCTCTACAAGAGCAAAAAGTGTGCCATCTTTCAAGGCCCTTTTGTAAACAAGTATTTGTGCTATGGTGATGTCTGACCATCAGTCTTCAGCTTCTTAAGCTGTGAGTCACAATCCTAACCCTAACCCTACCCTAACCCTAACCCTGACCCTGACCCTAACCTTAACCCTAACCTAACCCTAACCCTAACCCTAACCCTGACCCTAACCCTAACCCTAACCCTAACCCTAACCCTAACCCTAACCCTAACCCTAACCCTTTAGAGCTCACCTGAAAATGAATGTGGAGGTTACAAAGCTTTGGTAACAATGTATTTCTAGCATGTCTTACATACCTGTGATTCATTGATGAGTTCTGAACATACCATACACTAAAAATAGACCCTAATGAAACCAGGAAAATGCTGCCCTCTTAGATTTGTTATATTATCTCATTTGGTTAATCATAATCCCTCAAAAAAAGTTACACTTGTACACTGGCATTCTGGACTCAGGACCCTAAAACAAACCTTTGATGTTAACATCATTGAGGGAAAGACATCTTAGTCTTCTCAGCCTATACAAATGAGTATTTATGGGTCCTCAGAGGATCTGTAAAGCCAAGAAGCTAGGAGAGCAAGAGGTTAAAATCTCAAGCATGAACTAACCCTGCACTCTACAGCCCTGAAGTATTCCTTTCAGAAAAGCCTGGAAGCCTCGTTGGGAAAATACAGATCATCAAGTTTTTGCTTTTCAGTAGTCAGGGTTATAGATCTCCCATCAAGTCTTGACTTAAGTAGACAAGTGGACTATTTAACCATGGACCCCACCCCCTTATCCCCAGTGCTCAACCTAGAAAGATTCCATTTGTTCCAAGCAAGAGTAGAAACTGGAGGAACTGGGTGTGGACTAAGGAACTGTTTCAATAAATTGGAGAGTCAGCTCACAGCTGCAAAGCAAAGTCCATGAATTTCTCTGTTCACTAATGAACCTTTGCTCACGTGAATTCTTCCCCTTATACATCCTTATAAGATTTTATTGCTTTCATTTGAATTCCATGAGTTGTTCTCTCCTTGTCTTTTATAATAAAATGGGTATTTCAATTCTTGAGGGAGCACAGAGTAATGATGAAAGCGATTTTTTTTATTGAATTTCCATGAATCTTATTAATAAACAAAATCTTGCATGGGAGGAAAAGGCTCTATTGAAACATAAAATGTTTCCAATAAATGTCTTCAAATTTCATTTGTAGAGGTCTCATGTTTAATTGAACAAATTAAAACAAATCTAATCTTTAAAAAACAAAATTTTAATCAAATTCTTATTTTCAAAAGTGACCATGCCCTTGGTTGTTTTAGTTCATCATTAGGGCAAATGACAGGAAAAGACAGCTTAAACTGGTATCGTATTCCACCAGAAACAGCCCCTGCTCTTAATAAGTGGGCCTGCCCCTGCCTCAGAGGACACTGATATAGTGGTTGTTTTTTTAGCAGCGGATGGTCTTTTACAGTCTTATGTTTTAATTTGCCCTGCCACATTTTGAGACCACTATTGTCTCCAAACATGCTTCCAGAAACATTTTTCAGGACCATAAATCTTTCTCATTAGCTTCTTGGTTAACAGCACTCACCCAGAGAATCCATAATAAATATCAAATGCCTTCCACGGTAATGCTTGCAATCTGGTTCTAACATGGTTTCTGTCTCCCTACATCTGCAGAAGTAGGGATCACCCATGTATCGCACTCCCTCATGGCATTTTAAAATTCTGTGACCTCAAGCTTTCCAACAGCATACAACGTTTGCACATGCATGAGTGAACAAGCATATGCCTTCACTCCTTTGCTGATATTCCCTTGTTAACATGATATTTACAAGGATATATGTGCACTTGTGGACAAGATCCTGGAAAGTCTGATGAATGTACATATGCACTCATCATCAATCGCATGCCCTGTGCACAATAATTCCTCAAAAAGCTGCTTGTTGATGGAAACTGGATGACCCTCATATATCCGTTATCTCTTCACTTCCTAGAAATCAGACCAATCTATTAAGGCCGAACACCGCCAACAGCGGGAGAAAGATGCATCTGGAGGTGGGAAGAGCTGCAGAGATGGGCTAAAACCTGTCTTTGCACTGTAACACCAGAAAGCATGGCTTAGAGGAGATAAGGCGCGGGTTGCGGGGCGGGAGCGGGGCAGGGGTAGGGAGGAGGGGTCTGTTTAAAAAGTGCAAAAGAGGTTACAATATCCTTGCTGTTCCCTTTGTGTGAGGACATATAATAGCTCTGCCCAACAACTCCACTTTAATTTCATCTCCATTTAAAACCCATTGAAAGTAGCCGCCTGCTCGCTCCAAGCCACCACGGTGCTAATGAGGTAGCACCATTAGTGCTAAAGCTCAGTCTGAAGTAATTACCTCCAGAGGCATTCCAGCTTCTCTGCTGCGATGCGATGCGGAAGTGGCGAGATGCCGAGAGTACTTCAGTACTGCTTTAAAGCAGATGTCTCTGCAAACCACGCTCTTAGAAACACCATCTCTACCAACAATTATTTCTGCTAGAGCCAGTTTCCTAGTTCCCAGAATTGTATTGACACTACTGGGGACTTTGGGGGAATTTTCAACAAACATCAGTAACCCGCTGTGCTTTCTCATGCTGTAAAGCCCCTCCCATTTCTGTGAGTCCTGTTTTGTCGCTCCTGGCTTTGTTGTTGTTAATGGTCTTGTTCTTGCGGTTTGTATACTGTAACACCCCACCCAAACCCTAGAAAAAGAATAAAGTAAGGGGGAGCAAACCTAACTGATAGATGTATGGTATATAGAATCAGCATGAGAAAGAAAAAGTGGACTTTGATATTTGTAAAAAGTCTGGAACTGAGATGGTAGAAGATGCAGGCTACCCTGCTCCTTCTCTCCAGAGGGCAACCATTAGAATGAGGCTTGTGAGGCTTCTGCAGTAGAGATGCTGTGAAACCCAGAGCAAACATTCCTGTTAAATGCTCCAACATATGCATCAGGTAAGCTTGGGGTGACTTGGGGTACCATGGGATGTCAGCCATGTGTATCAAATGGGCTTGGGGTGCCATGGGATGTTAGCCATGTGTATACCTCACCCCAATCCTAAAGTCCCCTCTGTAAGCTCCTTCCTCACTCTGCCTTTGCCTGGGCCAACTTCAGTTTCAGAGGCACTGTGAGTATTGGCATTTCTTCTAGGTGTCCCACAGTTACCTGACAATAGCCAGGTATGCCTGACTCACTACAAAAGGGGCTACTTGCCACCTCCTCACTATCTTGCTCTCCTCTTCTCCTCTTGCTCTTGTCTCTTCTCTTGCTCTTGCTCCTTACCCTCTTCCCCCTCTCTCTCCATTCCCCTCTCCAGTCTCTCCTCGTGCTCATGGACAGCCGGCCTCTTTTCTCTCTCTCTCTCTCCCTCTCTCTCTCTCCCTTCCCCCTCTCTCTCTCCTCTCCTCCCCATGCTCTAAATAAATTCTATTCTATACTATAAGGTCCTGTGGCTGGTTCCTCACAGGGAAGGGATGCCTTGGCATGGGCCTGCAGAGGCACCCTCTTCCCCTCCCCCCACCATACTGTGCCTCCAACAAACATATCCCTGCCTTCTCTCTATCTTTTTATAAAACACAACAATGAGACTCTGAGGTATCCTGCTCCTTCTAGAACAGGGTTTACTTAGCTACTCTGATGTAATTTGTTAGCAATTCCTTTCCTAGTTGTCCCCATACAAGTCTGGTATGGTTGCTCTGTAACCTAGCAGCCTGGGCTCTAGAATGGTTTCAGAGTTATAGATGCCCTTAGTTTTGTTAAAAACTTCTTCCTTGTCACAAATTTCCACCAGCTGTTGTCCCCTCCCCTCTAGCCTTAGCCCCAGCCCTTCAACCACTGACATCAACAAAGTCTGTGATCTTAGCACCCAAGGAAGGGGCCAATTTGAGAATACACTGGGGTTTAGTCAAGTCCCTGAGGACCCTCGTGCTCTGCCTGGACTGGTCCCTGCAACCTGGTCTTGCTTTTCAGATGACCTTGAAATGTCTTCTTCTCGGCACCCCCTCCCCACAAAGACCCTTTTCCAATCATCATCATCATCATCATCATCATCATCATCATCATCATCATCATCATCATCATCATCATCATCTTTCCTGCTGCAAGCCCCACATCTCTGAGAAGCAAGGGTTTGATCCTTCTTTTTCCTCTGCAGGCCTGGAAGCAAGCTTCCTGAGTGTTGGGATGATGTGAGATTTGCGGTTCTTTAGCCATCTCTATAGCATTTGAGTCCATGCTGATTACTTACATACAAAGACACCCGAGCAGCCTCAAATGACAGGTACTGAGGGAACACACTTCACTCAGCAACATCTTTTTGAGGGGCTGCCACAAGACAGGCAGAATGTTCAGCACAGTGGAGATGCCAGCCCCCCATGGTTTTTAGTCCAGTCTGAGAGTATTTTCAAAGAGTAATGAATGTTCCATGGAGAGAAGGAGTGTGGTGGGCCTTCCTGATAAACATGGAGGCTGAGCTTTCCAGTCAGAGCCATGGCACACTCCAAATGGCAAGCTCTCTGTAAATTTTTATTTACCTGGTGATTTTTTTTTTTTTTTAAAGAAAAGACTTTCCTTGAAAATGCAGATCCACAAGAATCCTGCATAAATCTAGTGTATGTTTTTTCTCTGCTTGTTTTAGAGACAGATGTAAAAGGAGAAACTGAAAAGGGAAGGAAAAAATACATCTAAGATATTTAGAATGTTTGCAAGTAAAATCAGTATCTTAAGGGCAAGGTCAAAGAACAATGTTATTTTAGCATTCTTAGGACTCAAGTGAGCTGTGTCCTTCTGTTAATGGGGAATAAAATCGAGTGCTGTTTCTTCCAAGTGAGGCCTAGAACAAAGAGGAAAACCAGCAGGAAGAAGGGCTCTGAACAGGTACAGAACTGCAGAGGGTGAGAAGCCCACACTGATGTTGCTTTTTGCATAACAAAGGTATCAAATTTTATTAAATCTATAAAAAATGCAGGTGTGAAGTTTTAAATCTAAAGACAAGGTCAGGGTTCTGAGAATCCCTGTCACAGAGTGGGCTGAGGACGAATGACCACAAAGCACAACTGTCTGGACATAGGTGCCTGATCTTCTCCAGCCCAAGCAAGATGGAGTCTCTGCCTTTACCTTTTAGCCCCTTTTAAGTTCTGTGAAATGGGAGAAAGAACAGTGTTAGCGATGCCATGGGATTGTGTGAACATTAAATAAGATAATCTGTGTAAAACATTTAGAATAATTTTTGAGACATTATGAAAAAAACAGAACAGCAAGGTGAACTAACAAGCAGAGGTGCTTGCTACTAAGCCTGATGAACTGAGTTTGCCACATCTATGTGATGTGTGCACATGCTTGCACGTGCGTGCGTGTATGTGTGTGTGTGTGTGTGTGTGTGTGTGTGTGTGTATCACTCACAGAGACAGACAGACACATATGCAGGCACAAATATAGGCACATACACATACATACACATATACTCACACAGAGCACACCCCCCCAAAGCACACACAAAGACACATAAAAACACAGACATGCACAGAGACAAATAGATACATATGCAGACACACAGACATACACAGCATACACAGACACACACACAAACACACACACAGACAGTATACACACATAGACAGCACACCCAGGGACTTATACAGACAAACACAGACACATACACATAAATAGACAACATACACACACACACACACACACACACACACACACAAATATTTTTTAAAAAGAAAAATAAAAAAGAAACAAGGAGAAAATATGTGTATAATAAAAAGACTTAAATATAAATGGAATCATGTTTCCATACATAGTACCCATCTTTTGAATTAGAAATATAATATATTAGATACAAATTGTGAGATTGGGAAGGGGGTACTGCACAGATTTCCAAAAGAAAGGCAACATAGGAAAGAGATCAAACCTCTGGGCTGAGGCTGCTTGTCCATCTTCTTTCTCAGGGTTGAGGAGTGACCTCCCTCCAATCTTCTACCTGCTTCTCAAACTTTTCTTTTAAATTTAAAACCAAATGCTGTGATCTCAGTCTGTAAAGTGTTGTAAACATGAGGATCTGAGTTCAGCCACCAGAGCCCATATTTTTAAAAAGCCAGATATAGTGCTACACATGTACAATCCCAGCACTGAGGAAGTAGAGACAGGATGATTCCTAGAGCCCACTGTTTGCTTAGCCTTGTTGGTATACATCAGGTTCAGTAGAAGACCCTGTCTCAAAAATAAGGTAGATAGCACCTGAGGGATTTCTTCTGGCTTCTACCTGCACCTGCACCTGCATGCATATGAACACAGACACACACAAAAATAAAAACTTAAGTTTATTATGTTGACCTATAAGATGGGATCCTATGATATGTAATATACTATGCATAGAATACAAAGAAAGGCAAAGAGTGTTACTTAAATGCCTCAGTCTTCTATGAAAATGTATGCAAAGAAAGCTATTCACAGAAGCAGAGGACACTCCTGGCAGAGGCAAGCTATCTTGAACAAGTACAAAGTGGCTCATTTGCTCAGGAAAGGACCATCCGCCTGATGGTTATTCTATTCAAAAGAGATTGTTGTGGCAACATGGCAGGCATTACCCTGGTTCCAGTGCAGGAACATATTGACACAGACAGACTTTAGAGTCAATTTCTGTTCTCTTGATTCAATCAGCAACTGTCACAGAGGTAAGGTTCCCAGACTGGCTTCTCCAAACCCAGCCAGCACCACCTTGCTGCATCTGCAGGCATGGGCACAGTGGGTCCTTGTAAGCCACTTGGCACTTGGAAACACTCCCCACTGCTTGCCAATTAGTCTGAAGCTGCTCTTTCTCTAAGGCTGAGTCCTTGAGAACAGTAGCTGCCAAGTCTCTGAAGACGAAAGGATACCCAACCTAGTGTTTGTCACCAGCCTGGAGTTGAAATGTCCTTGGGATATCCAGCTGAACCCATAAAAGATTATTGTCAGAGCAGGAGGCATAAAAGCTAAGTAGTCTACAAAGAAAGTGTTCACCTGGGAAGCATGTTTGTAGGTTGCTTTTGGAGATGAGAGAGTAAGAACAGTAAGCAGATTTCAGTTTTCAGTTCAAACTGTGGCCTTCCTAGCTCTTCAAATCCACTGAGGTATTTTTGATTGTCCTGTGAATTCTATTGCTAAATTTTTAATGCACTGAGAACATTGGTGAATGGCTGCCTTGGTTTTTTTGTTGTTGTTTTCTTAACTGAAGCTAAAACCTGTCAATGACAGTACATTTATCCTGGAGTGGTAGGGAGTGGGATAAAGGGCAAAAATGTCACTATGTGGGAAGCAGACATGTGGGGTCCAGGGCAGAGGGGTAGAGGACTGCCCTGCAGCTTGGACTCCTGAATGTACTCAGAGAGGTGAAGTTCTGAGGCCACTCTACAAAATGTGCTATCTATGGGGCTCTTCTGAGATCCTCTGAAATTCATCACAGCCTTCAGTGAAAATAGAACACAAAACAAGACAAAAAAGCTACACGGTCAAAAATCCTAAAAACAAAGTCATCATTCATTTTACAACATCAGGGAACAAGGGAGAATATCATGTCATAGGTGAAGACTCATTTTTATATAGAAATGTTGGACAGGTTGATCTCTAGAGTCAAAATTTAGCCCACAGTTCATGTTCAATCATGATAACACTTGTTCCCAGCCGTGTCTGCTCCAGTTTGTTAATAGACTCACTCTACATGGGAATAGGAATAGAGAGCTTGGGGTGGCAGATTCTGGCATGGTGACAGGGACCACATGGACAGCTCTCTAGAGAATGCGCATGGACTCACTAAGACAGGATGTCAGTGTTTGATCAATCTGAGAAAGCCAGCAGTCCGTGAACCTTACTGTTTCTTTCTCAGAAGCTGTTTCTACTACTTTGTAGAAGAAAGGTCAATTTTTCCCTCTTTTAAACTACCACAAAGAACTACCATCTTATAGGGCAAAAACCTCCTGAGGTGCCAAACAGACAGATGATCCATATATCTGTGTGCTTCAAAGGAAAGTGACCACAAGGACATCAGATCTTTGCTGTCAATAAAGTAAGTCAAGTGATCCAGAGAAGGAGTACAAAAATGAATGTGTAAAACTGTAAAGTGATGAATTAGTATGTAAATCAAGTTAAGTGATCTTCTGATGCATTAACTGGCGAATTCTTACTCCAGCCCCATAATATATATACACACAGAGAGATACGTAAAAGTGTGCATACACTTGTGCAGCTTAAAATAGAAAGCTCTGTGTGTGTGTGTGTGTATGTGTGGTGAGCGTATGTGTGTTTGTGTGTGTGAGTGTGTGTGGTGTGAGAGTGTGTGTGGTGTGAGTGCGTGTGAATGTGTGGATGTGTGGTGAGAGTGTATGTGTGTTTGTGTGTGTGAGTGTGTGTGTGAGTGTATGTGTGTGTATATGTGTGTATGGTGAGCGTATGTGTGTTTGTGTGTGTGAATGTGTGTGTGATGTGAGTGTATGTGTGTTTGTATGTGGTGTGTGTGCAATGTGTGTGTGGTGTTTGTGTGTGTGTGTATGTGTGTTGTTTCTGGCAACTGATGATTCCCAACAAAATTTTACTGTCCCTGTTATAAGCATTTACACGAGAATAAGAACATGGTGCTTGCTATGGGTCTTAACTCCAGTAAATATTTTAAGTCAGAAAATTCTCTTAAGAGGGATGGAGAAATAGACTGGCAGTTCAGAGAGCTTACTGCTTTTACAGGGTTCCCAGCACCTACATCAAACAGTTCATAACTGCCTGGAACTCCAGCTACAGAAGGACCTGATATCTCTGGCTTCCTTGGGCCCCACAGTCATGTGCATACTGAACATAGACAAACATATACACACAACTGAAGATAAAATAAATATTTAAAACGGATGATTCTATGAGCTGTAAGAGTCAGATATTTTCTCAGGACAACGGATACACAGAGAGGTTAAGAACATCACTCAAGGTGATACAGCTGGGCAGACCTGGGTTTTGCATCTAGACAGACTGACCACAGAGTCTGTATTTTCAGTCATATTTGTCTGTGTGTGTGTGTGTGTGTGTGTGTGTGTGTGTGTGTGTGCGTGCGTGTGTGCGTGCATGCATTAAAGACACAAGGAGAAGTTAGTCATCTTCAAACCTGAAGGAAAGGCTTAAGCAGAACCCGGACACACTGACACCCTACACTTAGACTCCAGAACTCTGAGGACTAGATTCCTATGGTTCAAGCCATCCACTCCATGGTATTTTGTTATGGCAGCCTGAGGTGATTGCCTAATACAGCCATTACAAGAACCAGATGAGATTCACATGTAAAATGCTAATTGCCTTGGCACTAAATAGTCAGTAGATGCCAGCTGCCGTTGCTAAGCATGAACAACTGTTCATATGAACTCATGGCTTAAAAACCAAAGAAGTAGTATGTCTCTGTAAAAAGGATGTTCTACTGTTTTAATAGGATTTGCATTTGGTTAATCTTGACAAATAGAATTAACTCTACAATATTAAGGTTTTTTAGGTCTGTGGAACTTGCTGGTGAGCCAGCCTAACCTAATGAGAAAGCTCAGGGTGAATGGGAGACCCTGTCTCAAAAATAAGGTGGTAGCATTCTAGACGAATGACATCCAGTTTGTTCTCTGTCTTCCACATGCACACACATGAACATGCACTAGCATGTAGATGTGTACCAATATACACATGGACACATACATACATATATACCAAAAATTTTATTAGATTTAAATTTTTAATAAGAAAAGAAAAAAATCTCACAATGCAAAATAAACACAGATGCAATGGGATATATATCTCATTCAAAAAAAAAACTCACTGTGAAGAAATCACATATAAATTCTCAAGGTTGGTGGCATTTTGGCATATTGAACCATGAGTCAAAACATGCAGAATTCATGAAAAGCAGAGCAAAGGTGATCTTGAAACAACTTGTAATATTTCAGAGCATTGTCTTTTGGGACTGACTTTGGAGCAAGCAACTAGCCTACTGAGTCACTAAAATGAGAAGTTCCCCCAGGTGCTCATGTTTACTTCAAAAGCCCCGGACATCTATCAGAAAAGCATCAGGGATTCTGACAGCTCTGACCCTGAAAAAGATTGAACCATGTACCTGGCACCACACGTGTGTGCACAAGCATGTGGAGGCCAGAGGACAACCACAAATGTTGTTCCTCAGAAGATGTCCACTTTGTTTCTTTTTGTTTTGTTTTGTTTTTTTGTTTTGTTAGTTTTATTGCATTATAATGAGAAAAGTTACATGATTTCAATTTATCTGAATTTGTTAACATTTAAAAAACATATTTTAAGTAAATAGAATTAAATCACATTCTTGTTTTCCTTTTGCACCCCAACTCCTCCCAGAGACCCCCCTTCAATACCTACAATATCTTTTTTTGTCATATTCTTTAAATTTATAAAATATTATAACAATAAAAATGAGTATTATAAAAGTTGTTTGATATAAAACAACAATCAATTTAACAGTCTTATGTAGATGCTTGTCTACAGCAATACTGAAAATAATTATGTTTTTCTCAATATAAATTTTAAATAACTCCAAACGTATACCTGTATATTTCAAAATAATACATCACTACTAATACTTTCTTAAATGAACATAAATATATAAAGTGTTTTTGTTTGTTTTATATTTAGTAGAGCTTAAAATCTTGGCTCTTACTATGGTAACTTGATACAAGAGTTACAAATGTCAAGCAAAGCATTCAGTCTTACTCTTTGTTGTTTTCTTACAAACCCCCTCCCAATTTAATTATCTAGATTTCTTTTGGGTATATAAATACTTTTAAAATATGTAAATGTTCTGAAAACCATAGTATAGTGTAAAAACATGAAATAAAC
>NW_022196903.1:142671366-142674303 GCF_008632895.1 Mastomys coucha
CATATTTTTGGATTTCAATCGATTAGGATATGTTGGTAATATTAATTTTCATATTAAGTTATTAAGAAAAAATAATTGTTACTTCCTGTTGTTTTTGTTGTAAGACGTGAAATTAGGTTTGTGTGGATTTGTTGAAAGATTACTTTCTTGCTTCTTCTAGGGTATAGTTTTGTTCCTTATGTTGATGTTTTCCATCTATTATTCTTTGTAGGGCTGGATTTGTGGAAAGATACTGTGTAAATTTTGTTTTGTCATGGAATATCTTGTTTTCACCATCTATAGTAATTGAGAGTTTTGCTGGGTATAGTAGCCTGGGCTGGCATTTGTGTTCTTGTAGGGTCTGTATGACATCTGCATTTGGTGTTTTTATTATTATATGACGGGAGGAATTTCTTTTCTGGTCCAGTCTATTTGGCGTTCTGTAGACTTCTTGTATGTTTATGGGCATCTCTTTCTTAAGGTTAGGAAAGTTTTCTTCTATAATTTTGTTGAAGATATTTACTGGCCCATTACATTGGGAGTCTTCACTCTCTTCTATACCTATCATCCTTAGGTTTGGTCTTTTCATTGCATCCTGGATTTCCTGGATGTTTTGGATTAGGAGCTTTTTGCTTTTTGCATTTTCTTTGACTGTTGTGTCAATGTTTTCTATGGTGTCTTCTACCTCTGAGATTCTCTCTTCTATATCTTATATTCTGTTGGTGATGCTTGCATCCATGATTCCTGATTTCTTTCCTAGGCTTTGTATCTCCAGGGTTGTCTCTCTTTCTGATTTCTTTATTGTTTCTATTTCCATTTTTAGATTCTGGATGGTTTTGCTCATTTCCTTCACCTGTTTGATCGTGTTTTCCTGTAGTTCTCTAAAGGATTTTTGTGTTTCCTCTTTAAGAGCTTCTAGCTCTTTACCTGTGTTCTGTATTTCTTTGAGAGTGCTATTTATGTCTTTCTTAAAGTCCTGTATCATTATCATGAGAAGTGATTTTAGATCTGAATCTTGCTTTTCTGGTGTGATGGTGTGTCTAGGACTTGCAATGGTGGGAGTATTGGGTTCTGATGATGCCAAGTAACCTTGATTTGTGTTGCTTATATTCTTATGCTTGCCCTGCATCATCTGGTTATCTTTAGTGCTGCCTGCCCTTGCTAAATCTGACTGGAGCCTGTCCTTCCTGTGATCCTAGTTGTGTCAGAACTCCTCAGAGTCAAGCTGTTTCTGTGATCCTGTGATTCTGGGATCCTGTGATCCTGGGCTTGTTAGAGCACCTGGGAATGGAGCTTCCTCTGGGTGTTTTGGGAATGACTGCAGAGTTTGCGCACAAGGTCTGCTCAGGCCACTGGCCAGCCCAGACAGACCAGAAGCAACCCAAGCCACTGGTCTGGCAGAGTTCCTGTGTGCCTGGTCCTGCTGGTCCCAGTTACTCCGGGTGTTGGGACAGATGTTATGTCCTCCTCACCTCTGATCCTGTGTTACTGCCCAGCAGTAATGTAAAAGAGTGAGGGTTATTCTGGAAAATGGAGTTAGAAAGAAGAGCAGCAGTAAGAGAGAGTTAGGGAGAAGACAGGGTGGCCACAGGTACACCTGTTCACATGGTTGGTTTACAAAATTAGACAGGAGTCATGAACGCTCAGCCATCTTCCATTTTAATGCCCTGTTTGTTACCAGCCAACAGTTAGAAAAGGTGAGGTAAATCCCTCCCACAAGTTTGTCAGCATGCCAGCCCAATCAGCGACTTCTTTTGATCTGCGGAGGTGGGACTTCTAATGTAACTGGAACCAGGAATGAGGCGTGGCAAATAGCAGGAGGTGGGCAGAGAGGTGTGGTTATGAGAGGCAGGCAGGGTCAAGCAGGAGGGTTACAATTCCTCCCTTTTTAATAGAAAACAACAGGTTAAAGGCATACTCAAACGGCACAATATTGTACAGAAAGTCTTATGGTGCTAGAAGGTAATAGTCTGTGGAATATACTACTGAACAGCATCTTACCCATCATCAAGGTCACGTGCAGCTAGTTTGATTCTACAAACTGGGCTTATTATATGTTTATTCAAAAAACACAGCCACTGGCACATGCCTCTGTCTTAGGTTGACACTGTCAGCGACCTAGCTGCAAAACAGACTATTATGTGCACCTCATTTGTGCCTATAATGTCAAGACATGCTGTTATTGCCTGCAAAGTCCAGGAACTACCAGAGTCTCTCTGGAGTCCACCTTTCTTGAAGTCCATGTTGATGCAACACTGGTGTGCTGATGGGCAACTGGGCATAGACATCTTAGTTGAGTTCCGAAGTAGCAGCTCCCCAGCTAGGAGCCCTTTAATACCTCAATAGCATCTGCTATCACCTGAGCCATCACTGATCTTAGCCATTCTGACTGGTGTGAGGTGGAATCTCCGGGTTGTTTTGATTTGCACTTCCCTGATGAGCAAGGATGTTGAACATTTCTTTAGGTGGCTTCCTGGATTCTTACGGGTCTTTAGGTTACTTAGACAAGACAGACATGTGGACAGAGAGTCAGATCGGAATAACTGTTTCTCACATGGTTGTTGGGTTTTTCTTGTTGTTGTTGTTTTGTTTTGCTTTGTTTATCATTGACCTTTAACACCCATCACCAGCTTTACAACAATTTTTGTTACCCTGTATCTCAAGTCCTTAACAATCCTCATTCATGGTCAAAGTACCCAACACAGAAATCAAGAAGAAAATAGGAATCATTGTTTCTACTTGGAAAGTAAAAGATTACTATGTCCAAAGATCTTCATGATCACAACCAGCCTTGAGTAATGTTAAGAGGTAATGCCTCCTCTGGAAATTGGACATAGTTCTACCAGAGGACCCAGCTATACCACTCCTGGGCATATTCCCAAAAATACTTCAACATGTAATAAGGACACATGCTCCACCATGTTCATAGAAGCCTTATTTATAATAGCCAGAACCTGG
>NW_022196903.1:142674986-142696782 GCF_008632895.1 Mastomys coucha
AGAAATTTACATGTAAATAAAGAAAATATCTTATAAAAAAAAAAAAAGAGGTAATACCATTCATAAACATGGTACACGACATCAAGCCACCTTCTCTGTCATCTTCTGAGAAGTTCTCTTGGGCCAGCATGGGTATAACATGGCAATGCTGAGCATTGTCAAATGTAATTAAATTAAAAAGAAAGAAAAGGTTAAAACAAGAAAATCTTGTTACATCCCATGTATGGGAGTTGGGCACCCAAAATAATGTGTTGTATAGCTTAGTTATACCAGGCATGATATAAGTAAATAGATAGATAGATAGATAGATAGATAGATAGATAGATAGATAGATAGATAAAGGAAGCCAGCACAGAGAGACCCACCAAGGCCCACCCACACTGATCAGTACATGCAAACCTGTGGTTTGCAAGGTAGATGTATGTTGCAGTATATTTGATCACACTGTGACCCCTGAGATTGCATTATTTATTGTTGGTTCCCAGCACCCACTCAAGACAAATCAGAATCACCTGTAATTCCGTCTGTGTCTAGTTGTATGGCTCAGCCCTAACACATACCTTTAATCCAAGAGCTTTCTGTTAATTGTAAACAGAATTAAACAAAGTCAATTATAGGTTAAGAGGTAGAGCAAGATACCAGTTGACAGGAAGTAAACATAGGGGAAAAAACAGAGAATAAAAGGAAGTCAGGAAGATGGATAGAGAGGCACACAGGAAGCAGAAGCAAAGGACATTCAGGGGTTTTTGAGACTCATGGAGAAGGAGAGCTTCCTGTGGGACACTGGCTATAAAGGAAGGTCAGCTGTGTGTTTCCTCTCCTTCTCTGAGCTAGCAGGCTTTCATCGCAGCATCTGGATAAACCAAACAACCGAGATTTTATTAAACAACAACAGATGCAGATCCATGGGTTGCAGAAACAGAGCTTTAAATGCTTACTGATCCAGGGAACCATCAGAGTAATCCTTTAGAAGGCTTAGTCATAAGATGATTTATCAGTCTCTGTAGAACCTCACAGCCAGTAACAGCAATTTGAGAATTCAGAATTTTCAGAACTGACCAGCCAATTGGCATGGGTTTGTTAGTCTAGTTGTAGGAGCCCTTTAAGAGAGGGGGGTGCTTTGTCAAGATGCTAGAGTGGTCTTCGTAATAGTATTATAGTTTGGGGTTAAAATTCAAGTCATAAAGTAAATGGCAGCACATGGCACCATGAGCATCAGGCTCTGCTTCTGGGCCCAGTGACCTGCTCAGCTGTGACAGGGCAGAAGAATCAAGGGAAAAGGAACAATGCCAGATTCCAGAAATGCTTGGAATTAGAAAGGACGCGCTGGTAGCTGATGATCTTGTCAGTCACAGGTTCCAGGGTGGGCATCTGAGACCAGCATGAGGGAATGAGGAGCCTGAGCAAGGTAACTTTCCTCCCTGCAACCTACTGGATAGATATGCTCAGGGAAACTGCAACAGAAACAGTCATAATGTGAGCATTGCAGGGCGCAGTGTTTGCAGATTAGGATATATGGTAAGCACTGTCCACTGCTCATGACCAACATCAAAGGAATGTTGGTACAAACTGGACATTCATGGAGTCTCCTTTTCAGAGCCTTGCATTGACTTCCTTTCTATATAGCCCTAGGACCTTGCTTCATCCACACAGAGCAGTGCAGTCACAGTGGACAGGAAAGCAGACTATGAGACCATGTCAGGATATTTCTAAAAAACTTTGGGGACCCCCCAAATTGGATGTATATATTACAGGGAAAAACTGAATTACTTTTTTGCAGGGGTGGGGAGGCATAGTCTCATTTGCAAAAGAATTTTAAAACAGACTTAGTAGGACTCTCAAGAACAATTTTGTTAGGGTTTGAGAGAAACGCCAGGCAGACCAGCTGTCAGTCTTGGCAGTGGCCAGGAAAGATACAGGAAAGAGGAAAAGACAAGCCTTTGAAAAGCAAAGTCCGTGATGGGGATCAGTGAGCAACTACATGGCAGACAAGCAGCTGAACAGAAGGGAGGATTTCCGATGAAAGAAGAGAGTCAGGAAAAGCAAGCTCAGCCTTTGTCCAGTAACAGGAAGAAAAGGTGATTGAAAGAAGGAAAAGCAAAAGTTATGCTTTTCTGGGTAACTCTGGAAATCAGTCAAGCTGCAGTTTTACAAGATGGGAAATCAGCAAGTAACTACCCCCAGGGAGGGGTTTCTGGGAAGGATAAGTACATTATCTCATTAAGGAGATAACTATTCCTCCTCTCTCCTTAGCAAGACTTTAAGTAAATCAGCTGCCCGGGGATGGACTTCTGGCTAGGTGAATGACAGGCTTCAGCTGGATTAACTCTTACAGGAGGAGATAACAGGATGTAATGTTCTCACCTTTGGAGCAGATAAGAATGTCAAGTGTCCACCCAAGGCCAGAAGTAGATTTCATTAGGGAGGGGTTCATCCTCAATGCCCTCTGAGGCTCCTAATCTCCATCTAGCTACCTAACTAGGACACAGGAACTGCTGTTGTAAACACCATCTTTAGCACAGCTTAGAGATGCCCACATCTGTCAAGCTCTATCGCATACCAGTTCCAATTCTTCCAATCCAGCAACACCAATTCTCAGGGGCACCTCACTATTCTGGGCCTTCTGCGTCCTAGCAGGTTGACCCTAAGAAAATTCTCTAAACTCTCAAATTCTCCTACAAAACCTTTAAAACATCTTCCTCACCAGGTCCCAGAGGAATTAAATCATGTATAAAGTGCTTGCTCTGATGGCTTACATAAAGTGAATTCTCTTGTTTTACCAATTGTTATCTCAATGTCCTTTTTTCCTGTGATGACTTAAAGAAAAGAGGGGGTTCAAAAAGTAAGATACCAATAATAAGCTTCTTCATTGTTATGTGTTTACTTAAATTATTAATTTAAATATTTAAATTATGAATTTAATTATGTTCAGCTTTTGGAACATGATTAAGTGACTGCCCTGCAACTTTAAAGAATAAAAAGAATTTTTGGCTGTCTACAAAAGGCCCCCCGTTATGCCCCTGCTTTCTTCAAGACTCATAGCTCACCACAAGGCCAACAAGTTATAAACTACACCAGAAGTCAATTAAGGGTATCACACACACACACACACACACTTCTTATGGGCACATATTTACCAAGCCACAATTCCACCCAAGCCACAAAAATTAGAAATACATATCTATAAACCAGGCTTAATTTTGCAAAGAGAAAATCTAGATAAAGCTATTTTAACTTTTGGGTTATTTCATAACATAATTTTTATTTTATGTTCTTCTTTTCCTTAATTAATTACACAAGCTTGGAAAAAAGTAAAAATCACTTTTAATTGCATACAGGCAATATGTTTACAATATTTAGCATGCTTAGCCCTAAATACTGAACTATTTGGAAACACACTCCATTCTCCTCAGATGATAGGTTTCACTCACTGCTCTTTCTGCCTAGTGCCCCTTTTCTTTATTACCCTGTGTCCCTATCCAACATCTGAAACCTACCAGGGGCATTTACCACTTGCTACAGGGAAGGGCTCACACATGGCCACCTATGTTCAATTTTAAAAGGTCTGCTCCTGGTTGGACTTGGCATTGGGTGAAGGATGGGGAGGAAGGTCTTTGGGATGGGACTGGGTGATGCTACAGCTGAGCACTTACAAATGGTTCACTGCTAAATCGCAACTTTGAAACAAGGAGTTGTTGCTCTTCTCCAATGGGCTGGAAGAACCTTTGTGAGGAAGTTATTGTTTCATCCTTACCCATGCGATGACAGAGCCTGTGGTTGTTTACCTGCTCCATCTGAGCAGAACCCATCAACATTGTCTGAAAGCTGCTATTCTGTGAAACTGTTCATACCAAACAGAGCTGTCAGTACCTAATTTTCTCATCAGGAAAACACTTCCTTCAAAATTCAGGAATGCTTCTGATAAATCCCCCTGGCTCTTCTTCATCTGAGTTAGTGTTTGTCTATCTTCAGAGCCGTGTGGCACATCACATTCCCTCTTTCCACGTGGAACCTAGAGAACCCTCTGTTACCCTATCTTCCTGTAAGATGGGACTGACCACATGTGGGCAGGGCACCAGATCTGGATTTTCTGGGTGTCTTGTTTGTCTTCCAGGTGTTTCCTCTGCTCCTCTCTGCTCTCTATCCCAAAGCCTGTACTCTATAGCACACTAACTATAGAATCCTCTAATCTGTAATCTACGGTCTCTATAGTATACTAACTGTGGAGTACTCTAACCTAACCACACACATGCCCTCTAGGTAGCAGCTTTGTTTCAATGTGGGGCTTTGACAAACACTGGTATATTCCCTGCTTTTCTTGTGGCCATGACCAAATACCTACCTGATAAGAAGGAACTTAAGGAGGGAAAGTTTTCTTTTGATTCATGATTTGAATAAGCATAGTCCATTGTGGCAAGAAAAGTGTGATGGTTGAGTGAGAAATGTCCCACATAGGCTCATGTACTTAAACACTTGGTCCCGACTTTGTGCTAATGTGTCAGGAGGTTATTGGACCTTTAGGATAGTAGTCTTGCTAGAAGAACATCACTGGGGCAGGCTTTGAGTGTAGTTTCACCTCACTTAAAGTTCTCGCTCTCTGATCTGTATGTATAGCTGAGATGTGATTTCTTGGCTTCCTGCTCCAGATACCTGTCATCAAGCCTCCCTCACCATGATGAAGTACCATGGAACTGTGAGCCAAGAAAAACTCTCCTTTAAGATTTTTATCTTTACTTATGTGTATGTATGTCACATGTGTGCAGGTACCCACAGAAGCCAAAAGAGGGTAACAGATCTCCTGGAGCTGGAGTAACATTTAGGCATACACAACAATCTGGCCTCTAATTTGCATAATAAGTTTCCCCCATAGGCCCATGTATTCACAGCTTGGCTTCTATGTTGGCACTGTTGGGAGGTACAGTCCGGTGGGAGGTTCTAGATCACTAAGAACACACTCCTATAGGGGGTCATGGCATCCTGATCTCTTCCTTTCTCTCTTCCATTCCATAAGGAAGATGGTTCCACTCTACAGACTTCCACCATGATGGAGCTGCCTTCCCATAGGCATAAAATGATGTCGATTATGGAGATACCTCTGAAATAATGAACCCAGATAAATCCTTTCTCTTTAAACTTAACTATCCCAGTTGTTTATGACAAGAAGGAAAAGTTGGCCAATGCATACTCACATACATGCATGCAAACACACCTACACACACACACACACATATACACAGGGCATACTCAAACATGATGGTAAACATTAAGGGAAAAACTTTAAAGTTCTTAAAATAAATGAATTGAAACTAGGCAACTCCTTAAATCTACATAACTGCATAGAGTATTTGTTCCTTGTATTCCAATTACAGAAAGGAAACACAATGAAACTCTAAATCTAATACCAATTTTATGGCTAAATTATTTTCATTTACTTGAATAAAGTCAGATAATAAAATAATATGATTTATAGAAGTTTCACTTATTGCAAAAGCTAATAAAAAACAGAAACAGAATAATGATCAGTGTGTATGTCATGGATTTTTCTTTTCCCATAGCTGTGTACAGAGGGGTTTTAAGCAAATACACAGCTGACCTATGCTTTCTAAACAAGTATGTTAATTTTCCACCTGGCTCAGGAACATTCCATCTATTGTTTTGTTTTATATCTTTTTCCTTGGTCATAAACCCTGCATTCATTCACCTTCTTTCCTCTGAAAATATCAAGAGGATGAAGGCCTAGTACTCTACCAGCCCCAAGCTATGTTTTGTGCTATAACTCCACAATAACCATGAATTTATTTATAAATGTGTTATTTCAGGTTCTAAGATAATCTTTTTGATGAGAATTTTTTTATGAAATTAGTCAACTAATTGGCTTTTATCAAGTTTAACAATATGCAGGATAAAAATTGATGGGAGTTTTTTAAAAGAAGAAGAAATAGAACCCAGGAGCTTGATAATGTAAAAATGCAAATTACCAAATTATATTGATGAATAAGAAAACTGTAACTGATGTGGATTGTCAAGTTGCAGTGAGTCATTAAGAAACAGTAGCAATGCTGTTTGTGTTGCAATAGAGTGCTTTGTGTTGAACAAAATTATGAAGGAGGATGCATAGAGATGGATGGAAACCACACCAACTAGAAATCCCACCAGGTATAATAAGAGAAAGATCCCAGGTGCACCAGGCAGTAAAACAGAGATCCCAGGTGCACTGGCCAGTAACAGAGAGATCCCAGGTGTACCAAGCAGTAACACAGAGATCCCAGGTTCAGTAAAATAGAGATTCCAGGTGCACTGGACAGTAAGAGAGAGATCTCAGGTGCACTGGGCAGTAAGACAGAGATCCCAGGTGCGCTGAACAGTAAAAGAGAGATCCCATGTGAGCTGTGCAGTAACAGAGAGATTCCAGGTGTGCTGGGCAATAACAAAGAGATCCCAGGTGCACTGGGCAGTAAGAGAGAGATCCCAGGTAAACTGGACAGTAAAAGAGAGATCCCAGGTGCACTGGACAGTAAGAGAGAGATCTCAAGTGTGCTGGGTAGTAGCAGAGAGATTCCAGGTGCACTGGACAGTAAGAAAGAGATCCCGGGTGTGCTGGGCAGTAAAAGAGAGATCCCAGGTATGCTGGGCAATAACAGAGATTCCAGGTGCACTGGGCAATAACAGAGAGGTCCCAGGTGCGCTGACCAGTAAGAGGGAGGCATGTGAAACAGGCTGCCTTAATAGGCAGCAGCAGGAGATGGGGAGAGATAGTAAACCAGGGAGGAGGTGTCAGGTCATAGACGCTGAGGCCAGGCAGCTGTCCTTCCCAGTTCTAGTTCTGCCACTGCCAGAGTCACTCCTCTCCTAGACATGACAGCAGCAACTGCCTCAGAGAATCCTGATATGTCTGGCATGATCAAATACAGACAGTCTCATTTCCAACCCCACAGAGGGGCCAGGGCCTTACTGAAAGGTCTTTGTGTGGAGTGATGAGATAAATCACAGCACTCTGGGAAAGCACCCATAATCTTATCAGGAAAGGCTCCTCCTTCCACACCCTAGGTGCCCTTCTCAACAGTTTGACTAGGGTAGCAGCACAATTTGAACTGGCTTCTCCCTCAGCTCCAGCATTACAAGACAGCTGGAGGCCCTGAAACCAACCCTCCCACTTCAGTCCTCAACCAGAGGTTCCCAGGAACTCTCCAGTATCCACTCTTACAAATGCTGAACTTCATGGGGCCATGAACTGAGCATAGGTGGAGAAAGCCATGGATTCAGACAGTGGCTACATTAGTTATTCTTGATGAATTACCTCCTCATACCTTGTTTTTCTTTCCTGTGTAAAATGTAAGTCATAAATGTGACTTGCTTCAGTTGCGAGGCTTAAGCAACATGGTGACAGCAAAGGCAGATAAGCCTGGACAGACAGGTATGGTGGTGCACAACTATAGTCCCATTACATGGAAGCCTGAGGCAAGAGGATTGCAAGATCAAGGCCAACTTGAGATGTATGGTGAGAACCTTTCCATGCAGAAAGGAGAGAAAACTGGACACAGCATCTAGTGGACATGCTATGCTTCGAAGTTCCATTCCTTGGCAAGCAACAGGATTCAGTTCAGTCATAGCACACACAACTTAAAGTATAACACAACAGGACATAGTGTGACTACTTTAACTATCACAACAATCCATGAAGGAGACCTTGTCATTGTTCCCATTTTACACATGAGGAAATCAAGGTTTAGAAGGGCTCAATAATTCACCAAGTCACACACGGTTAAGAGTGATCCCATGAGTCTGACTCAATGCACCCCCACCTCCTCAGAGTCCTGATGGAGTGATCACATAACACAGAGTTGATCCCCAGATCCAAGGCATCCCTAACATCAAGCCCTCAGCTGTGAGAATATTCAATGACAAGCCATAGTCAACAGGAAGTATTTACTATTACATTTTATCCACAAGGCACAAGATGCCCACTCTGATCCTGTTACTTCTCTCTCCTAAAAGTGAATATTTTATTGAGAATTCCTATCCTCTCACACATTCTGCCTTTACCCTTAGCTCTACATAGACCATCATCAGGTTGTTCTCTTTCTGTCCCCAATACCTCCTACTTCCTACACACACTTCTGCTGTATTGTTTCCCTCAAGGAACTTCCCATTTATCCATTCTGAGGACACAAGGCCTACCCTTCTACAGCAGACTCCACAGAGTACTGCTGTGCTGCTGTCCTCACCAATATCTCTTTGAAGACTTCCATTCTGGGAATGGAAGCACTATTCTGGGAAAAATAACATCTCTACATCTCAGGTTCTCTCTAAGCATATGACATGTCTGAAAATGTATCTGGGGCTATCTATTTAAATCATGATTCATCTCTGCTGACTCAGGGTAGCACTGGGACATTTTATTTTTTGGGGTGTCTTCTGTATTTCAGGAGAGAGGAAATGAGAGTCCCACAGAGACAATATGTATCTTCTCCAGTGTCAAGCTGAGCCTCTCCCTCTAGTGAAACTAGATTATAGGCAGACTTCAAGAGGGAAAGGTCTGAGTCTCCATGTGATCCTAGAATGTAACATGCAGACCTGCCCCCCTGCATATGATGCTGAGGCCTAGCATATACATCATGTGAATGAACCCCTCTTTGTACTAGGATACCAGGACTTTTAAAGTTTTGCTCAGTTTCCAAAACTTTCCATAAGGCTGTGTCAGTCAGCAGGCATGTGACCTTCATCCATAGTGAAAAAACATAAATTATTTTGATCACTTTACAAAGTAAGCAAGGTATTTCAAACCATGATTTAGCTTTCCATCAATGGGACAAAGCATCCAAGACAAATCAAGTCAAAGGAGGAAAAGCATTTTTGCTCATTGTATCAGAGGCCCAAACCCATTGTAGCATGGCCCTGATGCTCTTGGGCTGAGCATCACATCATGTCAGGTGTGAGGAGCAAAGGAAACCTATCTACCTCCTAGCAGCAAGAAATAGTGAGACAGAAGAAGGACTTGCCAGAGTTCTGATCTCCACTTCAAGGGCATACTCAAAAGACCAAACTTCTGCCTACCAGGTTTCCCTCCTGAAGGTTCCACTGCCTCCCATTTGCCTTTGCAGAGCATTTCAGATCCAACACCAGCTGGATTCAGAAGGAATTGAATAATTAATCTTTTCAACTGTGACACACTCCTCTTGACGTTCACGATGGACTGCTGTTCTCAGTATTTTTATGATTTTTATTTAAATTTACTTTGCTTTGATTTGAGCAATTTGCATTTCTATTTCTCTTCTTCTGCTGTCTGCCACTGAAACTGTTATAATAGCTATTTCTAGCAATCAGCTCCTTCTGCTGAGAGGCATCTCATGGTTTCATTGCAAGTCCTCTAAGCTATACTGATTATGGGGATTTCCTGAGACCTCCAGGGTTCTCAATTCTCTGTTAACATTGTCAGAACATAATTTGGTGAATCTGTGTGTGTTAGCCTGGTTTCTAAAATGTATTTGGTTCATGTCACAGCATTAGCTTATTTAGGGCTAGTTAAAAGTGTTCAGTGTTTCAGAGCATGTACTGTTTTTGCAGAGGACCAGAGTTTGGTCACCAGCACCCATATCAAGTGGCTTACAACCACTGTAACCCCAACTCCAGGAAGATCTGATGCCTTTGGCTTCCACAGGCAACAGTACTCATTTGTACATATTCACACGTGCATGTGCACCCACACTCATAGCTTCAAAATAATTAAAGTAAATATTTTTAAAAAATAAACTTCTTGGTACATACTGTATTTAAGTTTTAAAATTCACTACACACACTAATTTAGTGACTACAAGTCAATGCTCCTCTGGGAGATAGGAGGCTAAGCTCTTGCAGTTCTCTGATCACAACACTTTCACCAACTGCTGTACATTTCTGTCACCTAACAGCATACACTTATTACAAACAATTGATTGCATAGACTTTGGATGATTTTAAACCAGGAGCTTTGGGGAACATTTGTGCTCCATGGTATCATAACATAAGTCAGTCTCCCATACTCCAGAAAACTACTCCTCTATGAAAACCTTCATCATAACCCTTGTCATGTCCTTTTGAAATGTTTCTAGATTTCTGATTTGTAGAATCTTACTTGGCTTCCAGTATCACACATATCATATGGCACAGCTAGTATGAGAGGGATGTGTGAGTCAGCCAATGCTGGCCCAGGGGCTAATGACCATCTGACAGACCCTGGGTCACATGGCTGAATTTGGACTTTCTTTGTTTTCATCCTTGAAACAATGCTACCCATGATGCTTTTCTTTACTGTTACCTCAGGTATTTCAAATTCAGCCATATTTAAAATATTTTCCATAACCCCATCATAACTTGAAGATGTCGTGTCTTTAATTTCCTGGTGGTTTCCTGTATGGGACAGTGAATTTCTATTATATCATTGACTCATTAATATTCCTAATGATGGCTCTCTAACAAATGGATTTTCCTAGAAGGCCCTACATAGCTTTAGGTTTAAGAACACCAGAGGGAATTTAGCCCAAGGTTTACCATCCACTATAGAAACTGAAATATCAAAAATTAAAACAAAAACTTTAAAATGAGAAAGAAGACCATAAAATGGCACTAAGTCACAATACAACAACACATACACACACACACACACACACAGAGAGAGAGAGAGAGAGAGAGAGAGAGAGCACAAAAAAAGGACTAATAAGTGTGAATGTTGAAATGAGAAAGCACAGTGAGCCAGACAGGTGTGGTGGCAAGTCTATAATCCCAGCAACAAAAGAGGCTGAGTCAGGATTACAATAAACTCAAGGCTACCTTAGGCTACACAGTAAATCCTGTCTCAAAATAAATAATAATACTAAGCCAGATGATAGTCATGTCCAACTCCCTCTGAAAAACATTTGGGTCAGGCAGCTCAAGTTTTTCCCTGCTGTACACAAAAGTACCCAAAAAATTCAACATTTACAAAAAAATAAAAATAAAAATAAAAACGGTGGGCAGCAGGTGGATTACCAAGCATGGAATCTGGGCATCGAGACCCATATATGCAGTATGCATTCGTTACTTCGGAGGAAATGGGAGAATGTGCTGTGTGAGTCCTACTGCTCCATTATCAGCTAGCATTCTGTTGATTATTCCTCAAGTACTCTAGGAGGTTTGTTGTTGTTTTAATTGAAATTCAGTCTTGTATCTAATTAGTAAGTGTTGAATAAATATTTGTGATTCAACTGACAGAAATGTTCAAGTTCCATAAAACATCCTGGCATAAATGTGATGCTAGTGAAGGAGAGCTCTGATGGATAGCTTGTATGTATTCTTCATAAAGTGGACTGTGCTGAAAGTCCCTACTGTCAGAGTGATCCCATGATTAGTATGAGCTGAAGAGTAGTATTCACTCCTTCTGATGCTAAGATAAGAAAAATTGCCCAGCTCATAAAACTGAAGAAAAAATTTAAAAACTACCCCAAAGTTATCCCTATACACAGAACAATCAGTACAGTTGATATGCTAAGCTACATGCAAAGGCCAAAGCTAAGGGTCCATTTAAAAAGATGGACATTTTGAACTGAGGAGGATGGAGGGGTCTTCCAAGGAGCCTGAATCTCGGGATCACTCTAAAGAAAATGCTTGTGGCAAACACTGATACTTGTTTTGAAAATGTTTAGAAAAAGGCTCTGGTGGTTTGGTGAAAACATAAACATTTAAAAAGTCTCCTTCACAATATGGACACAGACTAACAATCTGATGTTAAAAGCAAGAGCACAAAAAAATTGACAGCTGGAACTCCCTGAATAACTACATGCAAATGAGATGCAGTAAATAGCATTACAATTCATATGTTTTGATTAATATAAGATCGCTTGAGGGCTGGAGAGATGGCTCAGTAGTTAAGTGCACTGACTGCTCTTCAAAGGTCCTGAGTTCAAATCCCAGCAACTACATGATAGCTCATAACCATACATAATGAGATCTGATGCCCTCTTCTGGTGTGTCTGAAGACAGCTACAGTGTGCTTACATATAATAAATAAATAATTTTAAAATACCACCTGAAAATTATAATTATCTACAGTCAAATGAAAATGTTTCCAAATATAGATGAATTTACCTAAGAAAATAAGAATTTTCTTGGGAAATTTAAAGAATTTACTAAGAAAATTCTCACAAGATAACATGTTTTAAAAGATGTTGGGTGTATTACCTAGTTCTCAAATCATGGTGACAAATGCCTTCAGAGAGGATTTGTTTTGGACCATGGTTGTGAGTCTGTTCTGGTAGGAAAGCCATGACTGTGAAGCAGCCCGCATGACATCTGTGACACAAAACACAGAGAGACGAATGTCAGTGCTAATCTCACTTCTTCCTCCTTTCCTTTACACTCGGTTCAAGACCTCACCCCACATTCAGGGTCGGTCTTTTCTCTTCAGTTAAACATCTCTGGAAACATCCTAGCCAGCCCCAGAGGTATGTCTACCAGGTGATACCAAATCAAGTTGATAATGAAGATGAACAATCTTATTATGATATAAATACATTTATCTCACAGAGTAAAAGAAGATAAGAGGTGGGTGAGGTAAACTTGAGAAACAACAGCTTATCCATGACATGTAAAGCAAAAGACTTGGGAAGAGCATTGAGAATGAACTTGTAGACGTAGTAGAACTGCAAGTCCAGCATAGGGGTGCCCAGCTGGAATCGCTGCACTCAGAAGCTGAACATTTCTCAGGAGATTTCTGTAAGTTCAAGGCCATACATTAAGAAATCCTGTTTCAAGATAACCAACAAGAAAGAGAAGGACTAGGAGGAAATGAGAGGAAAAAGCCTCTAATGACTGTTGGTTCCCCGAGCGTTTGCTTTCTTGTAGTTCTGTCCCACAATGAATCAGGGAGAGCATGTGCTGTAGTTCACAGAGACAGGTATCCACACTGTTTTCCTGCAGGGACAGGAAAATGAATTGCAAGTGTCTAAAGTCATTCTTCCAGAGCAAAAGGATTACTTATGTTATTTATATTGCTTTTTTTTTTCTCTTTTATGATGGGATTTGGCCAATGGAGGAATGATTTTTTTTTTTTTTGGAACAGAGTGTTCTAGGGTAAAGAATTTAAAAGAAATGTATAAATATAAAAAATAGGATTTGGGGGCATTTTGTTTCAAACAGGAGGCATACTAGGCCACATTTACCCTTTCCTCTTACTTGAACTAGCTGCCTTGCTTTGTAAGAAAGCTTATAACACAGCAGTTCACCACCACAAACCTCTGTAGTAAAACATTACTTTACCTACAATTGAACACTTGTGCAGACATGCATCCACTTTTAAAATCCTGGCCAAAAGCCTATAAAGTAATTATAACCTTGAAAAAGATCCAGCCCTCACAAATGTTGCACATAATTTTTTTTTCCAGAGGAACAGAATGATCTAACAACAACAAAAAAATCCATAAGCTATCAAGACCCAGCTTTAATTCCATCAGTGAGCTGGCACTTTATAGTCCAAAAAGAAAAAAAAAAAGTGCTTGAAGCAGGGGAGGTGGAGCAAGATGAAGTTCCCATTTGGCTCCTGGGTTTAATGGAGCTTCTAGAAGTTGCTAAGCCCAACGTCCTGCACTGTGACTCTCACTGTTCTCCAGCACAATGGCAACAGAGGTGAGACCACAGCAGATTATCAGTGCAGTGTGTCAGATAGGGACCAAATCCACTCAGGATCCACATAAAATGGAAAACAGACTAAAATAATGCTCTCCACGCTGCTTTGATAGGTACTTTTCTTGTTGCTATAACAAAACATTCGACCAAAAAGCGTAAGGGAGGAAGAGCTTGTTGTGTCTTATCTCTGTGGGGAAAGCATGGTGCCAGGAACAGGAGGGCTGTTGCCACAGTTGTGAGGCAGAGCAAGATGAACAATGTTGCTCAGCTGGCTTTGTCCTGTATATCCAGCACTCTGACCCACAGGACAGTACCACTCACACTCAGACTGGCCATCCTTCTCCAGTCAAACCTCTAGAAACCTTCTCACACTCAGAGTTGTGTTTCCCTGTCAGTGTGGTGGAGGATTAACCATCACAGCTACTGAACATCTGGCTGTCAAGGACTCAATCTCACAAATGTCCTTACAAGTCTGACAACATAGTGAGACCCAGGACCAAGTTCACATACCTAAGCCTCTTACTTTCTCAGTCTGCAATGCTAAGCAAATTATACAACCTCTTTGAGCTCTGCCTTCCCTATGGCAGTCTTGGCCAGTGACCCTCTTTCAAGGGTGTGTAACAGCTACAAGGGTTACTTTCCTGCCTTCACGCAGACACTCTTTAGTACTATTCATCTCAACAGTGACTGAGAGTTGAAAACTTAACCCAAAACTCTTAAAGTTGAAAGATAACATCATGCACTCTCTAGACATGGAGTTTATCCCAGATGTTACCTCCAATTCCATAAAAACTAGTCAACTCCAAGAAGACTATTGTACAACAACAATCATAACATAACCGATTTCTGCACTTCATTCCATTTAAAACTTAAGCAGTACTGCCTCTGAAGGCTGTATTCTCAACTTTGGAGTAGTACATCTTCTTATTGATAAAACTGATGTTTGAGCCACATACTTGCGACTCATCAGCAAGCAATACCACTCTACCACGATGAAAGAAATATAAATGAAGGGAAAATCCTTTTATACACCTGTACAGCCTTCAATCATTATACAGTTTCCATATCTGAGAATTATACTGTTTCTCCCCCCATACAAGCCTTGATTCTAAAGGGCATGATGCTGTAGACATTGTCATATCATCTTGAGCAAAGTGACTTCTTGGAATGCAATCTGGTGCATTGCTACAACACCTAAAACATAGACACTGAGTTTCAGAACTTCCTCAGGGGCAAGTCAGAAAGAAAATACTTCCCATGCATCTGCTTATCTTCTTGTCCAGTCGAAACAAGAAATCACTTAATCACCTGTTCTAACCCAGAGTTTGCCAGCTGCCAGGATACAACAGACAGGAATTAAATCTCAAACCATACAATTAGCCAAGCATTACAGGTCATCCAGATACACAAGAATGATGCAGAGGATGCAAGTGAGTGTGTGCTCAACAAATAGTCCTTGTTCTCGTGTTTTTTTGTTTTTTATTGTTTTTTGTTTTTACCAGAAGAGCTACCAAGGAAACTCATGGCCTGTTTGTTTCCCCCATTCAAGGGAACTCAGATGCATCTTTATCAACATAAATAAGCTGTTATTTCACTCTTAAAATGATCAAGATAAGGATGGCTGGACTTTGGAAGCCAGGCTATGTGTGTTTAATACATGTATAAGAGCAGGAACATAAGACCTAATTCCTGTGCGGTCACCTTGTTTCTAATTGCCAATGTTTAGGAGCAAATGTCTCTTGAAACCAAGGTCTCAGACCTCACTGGTCAGTACTCTCTTCAACCAAATGCATCCAGTTGTAGGTGTTCAGACATGATTATAAGAAAGTTTCCATTAATCTTCATGTTCTTTGGAAGAAAATTAGTTTCTAAACCTTAAATCAATTACTAGGTATGAGTGATAGCACAATTTCTCCATCCCATGGGATGAAAAATCAATCATACCAAAAAGGCTCCTGACACCATTCCTTAAATATTAAACTTCTTTCAAGATACAAATGTATATAAAGAACTCACTTGAGATCACCAATGGCAAGCCTCTACAAATATGCAGGATTCAAATATGATTTTTAAAAACTTCAGAACTCTTGCTGTGTTTTTCTAAAAAAATATTAATATCAATATGAAAAGTCTTCAATATCTCAAATCTTTGCATTTAAAATCATGTTTGTTCTGACACATAACTTTTTTTTAACATGGGAATCTAAGTCAAAGGCAACCACAACTGTTGCCAAAGACAAGAGATCTCTTGACACTGACTTCAGGAGGACCACTACCAGGCTCCTATATCTCCCCGTGATTTAAACTGTCTCACTCATTCACCTGGAAATCATACATCCTCATGCTAATTGTGGTGTACCTTCTGCCTAGAACTTTCCCCACCTCTCTTTGAGGCCAGTTTGGTCTACAGACCAAGTTCCAGGACAACCAGGGCTACACAGAGAAACCTAGTGTCCACAAAACAAACAAACAAACAAACAAACAAACAAACAACAAAAACCTGTTTTAGGATCTGCTCCAGCTGAGCTGCCCACTGTGCAAGATTCTTTGGCCTGTGGCTCACAATGGGCTCACTTTTTCACTATACTTTATACCACTTTCCCACTACTGTATAAGCAGACATCTAGCCCATGCCAGGTAGTCAGTCTCTTGTGTGTCTTCATAACCATGAATGGCAGGAGTTGTCTTACACAACTAAGCTATCTTCCCGGCCCAGCCCCTATACTTTGTCTTACAGAGCAGCCATGCAAAGCTGGTTTGGATGAGGCTAGTCTTCACTCAAAAAATAAGAAAAGACAGTTTTTTCTTAATGAAGAAATGAAGACCACCTGGACAAAAGGCAAAAAAAAAAAAAAAAAAAAAAAAAAAAGTATTTTCAGAGATTAGAGAAGGGACAGGATGAATCAGGTTTTCCACTTGCTCTGTCTAGAAGCCAGTACCCCATACCCACACTTGGGACCTGTGAGAATTCCTGTATCCTTCCAGTAATCCCCAGTTTTTGCTTATGCAACTTTGAACACATTTAGTTTTTAGCAAGGTACTAATATAGCAGAACTGATAACTAGTTGTGTCTTAGCTCAAAGACACTCCCTCCCAGATCCCATCATCAAGTAGAGCCTCAAAGTTCTCACCTGCCATGGAGGGGGGAAAAAAACCAATGTTTCAAAGAATTGCAGTCTGCAGCTTTATAAAAATTTGTAATACCAGAAGGAACTGTGTAGGTAGCTTAAACAGAAATACCATTGTATTGCTGTCATTTTCAAGATTAAAACCTGAGAACCAGAGAAACTAATCCACTGGTCAGAGATTACACAGGCAGTCACAATCCTGTCCTAACAGATGTGGCCTTCTCTTACCTAAAACATACTTTTAACTCAGAACAAACAGGGAAACACCTACACAAGGACACTGGCATGTTGGGGGTTGGTCTGATCTGAGGATGCTATGTATGTTAGATACTAATAATGTTAGATGTTAAATACTGGCTCCCAAGATTGGATTGCCCCTGATGAGCAGATCCTCAAGTACACCAAGGGATGCTGTATAAACTTTTCTCCCCAATTTAAAACTAATGGTTAAATAATGGTGGCTGCAGCCAATTGCTGGGGAAAACAGAAAGGCAGTGTTTCAGTTACTTGGCTGGGATCACAGGTAAGGACCACATGGAAGGAGGAGAGAGGAGAAGGAGGAGAAAGGAGGTGAAAAAAGAAGACAGAGAAAACAGGAGGTCTCTATTAGATGTGATGGATTAGGAGCAAGTGTCGAGTAAAATGCCCCTCCCTGCCCCTGCCCCTGCCCCTGCCCCTGCCCCAGGACAGACTGCTGGAACAGAAATAACCTGGGGAGATTCAAACAGCAAGTACTTGGGGAACACAACTGGGAACTACCAGTCTAGCAATAGAGAAAATTAGATTAGAGGTAATTCTCCAGTAATTGTACTAGAGCTGATTTTAAAAACCCATAGGACTTTGCCATGATTATTGGGGGGCTGGACAGGTCATATTAATAACTAATAGAGTTTATTAAAATCCATTTACACTTGCCTTTAGGAGAGCACAGCATGAGTTATCGTACATCGTGAAGGACAATGATAAGGTGGTCTGGTCTCACTATGGTAAGTCCTATATCTTCTGCCTCAAGAATACTAGACCCTCTTGGCCTCAGTGTTTCTGTGTTCATTTTTTTAAGTTATAAATTAGGTGACTTAGCAAAGAATTGTTGGAGTGAGGCAAACTGTATTGGAGACAAAATTCTGCATAAAAAAAGCCTAAAAATCATATTAACCAAAATGTACATGATCATAGTCCAGATTATAATTCTTTTTACACTTCTTTGTAAAAAATTACTTAAAACTAAATGATATGAAGAAAATCTTGGATAAAAATTAAGGCTACACAAAGCTCTATCAATCAACAGTAGATCATATTGATAATTCATTAGGACTTAGCTGGGTCCCCAGGCCATAACATCAACACATACCATAGATGGTTGTTTGGTTTTATTTCCTTTTCAAATTATGATAAATTAATTGTCTCCTTCCCCTAGAAGCCTGGGTTTGTGTTCTCTTTAAATATTTCACCAATACTTTGGAGGTTAAATCTTTAAATTTCACAGTAGAAACTGATGCTAACGGTGGCTTCAGAATCTATGTTTATTTTCCAGCTTACCATAAATAGCAAAGGCTGTGCCATCAAAAGGTATTCTAAAACCTATTTCCAAAAAGGTTCCTGTATGAAAATAAAGTTTATCTATCTAGAAATTAGTAAAAATGGGCTGGCGAGATGACTCAGCAGGTAAGAGCACTGACTGCTCTTTCGAAGGTCCTGAGTTTGGATCCCAGCAACCACATGATGGCTCATAACCACCCATAATGAGATTGGGCACCCTCTTCTGGTGCGTCTGAAGACAGCTACAGTGAATTACACTGGAGCGAGCTGGGCTGGCAGAGGTCCTGAGTTCAATTTCCAGCAGCCACACACATGATGGCTCACAGCCATCTGTACAGCTACAGTGTACTCATAAACATAAATAAATAAAATAAATCTTTAAAAAAAAAGAAATTAGTAAAAATAGGAAAGCAATGAAAGGGCTGAGTGGGTAAAGTCATTTGTCATGCAAGTCTGACAATACAAGTTCAATCCCCACAACCCCTGTAAAGTTAGAAGGAAAGAACTGACACCACACACATACTATGGCATGTGTACCAACCCTTTCAAACATAATTAATAATAGTAGTGGTAGTCGTAGTAGTACTAGTAGTAATAGTAATAGCAGCAGCAGCAGTAAAAAACAATTTTAAATTAGTAAAATATGTCTATTTTTGCCTTTCAATAAAAAGGTATTTGTTTATTTAATTAATGCTGCTTCATTTCACAATGCTATGATGTGGACCTGGAATGTTCCCCAAAGCCCCACACACTGAAAGCTCGGTCCCTGCAATGTGGTAGACACTCTTTAAGAAGCAGGACCTAGTAGAAGGCCCATACAGCACTAGGTGTGTGTCCTTGAGGGGATCCTGCTGTCTTCCTCTCCCTCTTGTTCACTTCTCTGACATGAGGAAAATGGTTTTTGCTCCACAAAACATCCCCTCCAGAATGTGCCACTGAGACCCAAGGCAATGGAGCTAGTCATGGGTAGAGAGACTGTCACTATGAAGCCTGTGACCAGGTCTCTAAGACTCTGAGCCACGATAAACCTTTGTACATTAGAAGTTGATCATTCCAGGTATTTGTTACAATAACAGAAACCCAATTATGTAAGCAGAGACTCAGGAGAGGGAGGAAGAGAGAGGGAGAAACAGAGACAAAGACAGAGACAGAGAGAGTAGCATTTTTAAAGGTATTGGTCACAGAAAATGAATAAGCATAGCAGAGCTTTTCAGTCAATCCTCATCCATTAGATGCACACAGCCTTCTGTGAGGAGCTAGTACTGACACAAGCCTCCCATATCTTTAGGAGCTTGCACTGACACAAGTCTCCCACATCTATAGGAACTTGACTGACACAAGCCTCCCATGTCTATAGGAACCTGCACTGACACAAGCCTCCAATATCTATAGGAACCTGCACTGACACAAGCCTCCCATGTCTATAGGAGCTTGCACTGACACAAGCCTCCCATGTCTATAGGAGCTTGCACTGACACAGCCTCCCATATCTATAGGAACCTGCACTGACACAAGCCTCCCATATCTATAGGAACCTGCACTGACACAGCCTCCCATATCTACAGGAGCTTGCACTGACACAAGCTTCCTGTTCTAAACAGTGCTGGGCTTTACCTTATGCTGGTTCATTTTTCTTTTATTATATATTTCTTTATATTGCTTTTGTTTCCTCTCAAATGCTCATAGAAAGAAAGCAAAAAATTTATATCATAAACATGTCAAGCTAAGACTTTACCATTTTCTTACTTAAAGAAACAGAAAATGCCGTAGAAGAAAGTGCCTCTCAACACTGTTCTTCAACATTGTCATAAGATGAAGGAAACCCAAACCCAAACCCTTATAGTGACCTCTCTTCCAAGTTGTCACCATGACTTTTTTATATTACACCATTTATTCCTCACAGCAGTCCTAAGGTGCCAGTAGTAGTGTGTCAGCCATTGCATATGTAAGGAAACTGAGTCACAGAGAGCTTCATCAAGTCACTCAAGATTATCAACCTAGTAAGTAGTATTGCAGGACAAGGACTCAGCCTGTTTGACATGAATATGCCCATGTCCTTAGCCACTCTGAATGCTGCCTACTACCTAGGTAGTATTTCTCTTTTTATAAGAAAAAATGTATATACCAAATGGTTATCATAGCTCTTGACCATAAGAAGCCAATCTGTGGCTGCTACAAAAATTATCACGTTGACCGTTGGCATTGACATTCATGAGTCATGATGCTTATTGATGAATTATAAAGTAATATTTATGTTTTATGTTATTTTTAATGTCTAAATTTTTATGTTCTTTCTACAGGAAAAAAACTTGGCTTATAAATTCTTTTAGATTGCAAAGATGTACTTTCTGGCTTAAACTTATGTTCTTATGGAGGAGAACTATCTATGTGTCTTCTGTGTTTTCCCAATATAAAAATAAACAGATTGATACTTTTATAATTGTAATCTTGCACTGAAAACACATGCATGTGCCCTACAGCAAAACCAGAAGCACCTACACCCCCATAAGGATAGCTTTCAATACATGTTCCTGGAGATATATTGAAAGCAGATGCCTGAATTTGATTAGTTTCAACTGAGAAGGGAAGAGTTTATCTTCCATTGATGGAAATTCACATGGGTGATGAAAAATTGCCAGCCTTCGTGCAATCTACATGAAGCAAAATGAGCCAAGAAATAGTAGCTAGAGCCTCTACCAGATGCTGCTCGTGAGTTAAAGGAACTTTGTCTCCTTCACATGTGATTTATTTGGAAGAGCTTTTAGTGATAATTTCCAAATGAAGCCAAGAAGCATCTTATTGAAATGAGGCGTGTCAGTGCTGAGCTCAGTCTAAGCAGCAGCCCAGTTTCAAACAAGCATTCAGCTGAACACATCAGAAGAGTCTGTGCTTTACTTCACACGCTGGGGATTCAACTAGAAGGAATAACTAGTCTTTCATATATACACAGATGATAGATAGAGATATAGATAAATGGATAGGTAGATATGTGATAGGTAATAGATGACTAATTGATAGATAACTTATTGATAAAAATGATAGATAAATGGATATTAGACAGATGATAGATAGATAATTAATAGATAGGTAGATAAAGTGATAGATAGATAGATAGATAGATAGATAGATAGATAGATAGATAGACAGATAGATAGATAGATAGATAGAAATAGTGATGACTCAGTCACTATAAAGGAATTTGGGAGACCTGCTTAGGCATTCAATTACCCAAAGAGCAATAGAGCCAAGTCCTCTGAGACAAGGCCCCACCTCCCTAAAGACAATCTCCAAGGGAAGGTGGTACACCCTTAAGAAAGTAAATAATGTCAGTGCTTCCTAAATTCCTTAATGGATCCCATTATTCCTTCTTCTCCTACAATCAAGCAGATCAACCAGATATGTCCCATTATCTTTCAAGAAACTCAGAGGCCCTCAACACAGCCTAAGCTCAGAAGCCCTCACAGCAACCTACTGCTAGAGAGGAATAAGGCCAA
>NW_022196903.1:142696792-142710069 GCF_008632895.1 Mastomys coucha
AAACATGTTGTTCAGGCCAGCAGACCTGGGATACTGACAAGACCTCTCTGCAAGGACCCAGGCCACATGCTAAGTACCAAGCAGCAGCCCAGCTCTGGGGTAACAGATGGGACTCAAAGAAACAGGTTAGCTGCCCAATTAGCCACCAATGGCCTACTCAGGAGCCCTGTGCACATTTCAACTGTGTATCAGTGAGATGCCTGTCACCAACCGTCTTTGCAGTAAGTCACACACACAGGGCAAACACACAGGGCAGGCTTGAAGAGAGATCTTTCACTGCCTCATCCCAGGACTCAGAGAGAATCACGGGTGGCAAATAACAACCCAAGGATTACATCTCCATCCAAGATCCACCCTGAGAACTGTCTTTCAAAGGCACAGCCCCCACCATTTAAGAACCTCTGCCTAAGGCGGATTTCTGAGTTCGGGGTCAGCTTGGTCTACAGAGTGAGTTCCAGGACAGTCAGAGCCAGACAGAGAAACCTTGTCTTGAAAACAAAACAAAACAAAACAAAACAAAACAAAACAAAACAAAAAGAACCTCTGCCTAAACCCAGGTGTAGTGGCACATGCCTTTAATCCCAGCACTCAGGAGGCAGAGGCAGACAGATCTCTATAAATTTGTCAAGGCCAGATTGGTCTAGAGAATCTGGGACAGCCACAGCTTTGTTACACAGAAAAACCCTGTGTTGGAAACAAAACCAAAAAACAAACAAACAAACAAACAAAAAAACCAAACACCCTCCTCTGAGACCTTGCCCCCTACAAGTGCCTCACCTACCAGCAATGCCACTCAGTGGACCACACCCTTCATCTTACTGGACCCCAGGGGACACAAAAACATCCAACCACCACACAGGTGTAAATGCTCTTTGGCTCTGGCTTTACTGTTTACATAAAATTTCCAATTTGCAAAGATAACTTTTAATTCACAGAAAAGACTGATGGATACATTAAAGAGCAAAGGAGCCAACACAGCTAGACCCATAGTTGACTTTGCTGTCAAATCTATACAAACAGAGACTGTAAAATAACTATGATCGCTGTGCTTAAACAATACTAGCAAGATGTGTGTAGTACAAGAAGGGTATTTTGACATTAAGACAGAAACTACAAAGTATAGAATTATAAGTTTAAATTTCTTTCCTGAAAGTTTTTGGTTAAGAACTAGTGGAGTACAGGCTGGGAAGATAGTTCAATTGTAAAGTGTTTGTCATAGAAGTTTTGAGCTGTGAGTTCCATCCCCAGCACCCAAGTTTAAAAAAAAAAAAAAAAAGAGTCCGGCATGGTAGTGTGATCCTAGCACTGAGAAGACAGAAACTTGGGGATCCCTTGAGGTCACTGACCTGACACCCTAGACCAAAAACATTGGGACTTGCATCTCAGTGAGAAATCCTGTCTCAAAAAGCAAGGTCCAGGGACTAGAGAGATTACTGACCACCCTTCCAGGGGACCTAGATTCAATTCCGAACACCCACATGTAACTAAGAATGGTCTACAACTCCAGTTCTAGGTTCAATACCCTCTTCTAGTTCCTCACATACTTCATAGACATGTAGACATGATAAACAGACATACATTCAGGTAGAATACCCATACACATAAAAATGAATAAATCTTAAAAAGAAAAAAAAGACAAGGTGAATAATTCTTAAGAAGCAATACTTGTGGTTGTGTCCAGCCTATACACACACATACACACACACACACACACACACACACACACACACACACACACACACACACCCCAAATCAGGATTTTGTATCTGGTAGAAATATGCCTTTCAAAATTAAAAGTAGCTGTATCAGACACAGGTAGGATGCCTGCCTATGAACCTCCTACTTTCTCTCTCTCTCTCTCTCTCTCTCTCTCTCTCTCTCTCTCTCTCTCTCTCTCTCTCTCTCTCTCTCTCTTGCTCTCCTTTTTTTTCTTTTTGTATGTATGTGGCAGTGACCACTACCAAATTCTAGTCAGAGGCAAGCTCTACTGGTATTAGCAAAAATCCTGCCATAAATTCAATGTAGCACACGTCTGATCCTCCACTTTCTAAGAGCTCCCCCTCTAACACTACCCCCAATTCCCCCTACCCTCCTCATCCCCGTGTCCCAAACTCCAACTCAGATGGTGATTCCTGCTGGAGTCGAGGCCACACTGGCCACCAGAACTCTAGGTAGGCCAGCATCCCATGGACCTTCCTTGCTCTCTTAGTTCCCTAGACATCTCTGCCCAACCACAAGCATACCTGACAGAAGACAGTAAGCCACCCACCCAAGGACCTACTCTACTCTAGCTCCAACAGACCCAATCTTTTAGTTGTTCTCTCCTACCTTGTCAAGATATGTGATCCTGCCTTTGAAAGATATTTGATAACATTGTGAACTATGAAATTGTGAACTGGAAAAACATTGTGGTAGGACTCAGCCTTTTATCTAAGCACACACCTTTTATCCAAGAGCTTTATGTTTATTGTAAACAGGTTGTCATGGTGTGGCTCAGTCCCTGCACACACCTTAACCCAAGAGCTTTCTGCCAACAGGATTAAATAAAGTCAATGATAGGTCAAGAGGAGCACACAACCAGTTGACAGAAAGTGAACATAAGAAAACCCAGGGAGTAGAAAGGAGGGTCTTTGAGTTGAATGGTACTTAAGACAGCATGGAGAGAGAGAAGGAGCAGCTAGGTGCTTTCTCTTCCTCTCTGAGCTAGCAGGCTTTCACCACAGCACCTGGCTTCTGAGTCTTCATTGGGTAAACTGAATGTTTGGGATTTTTGTTTTAAAAACAACAGTCATTTTGTCTCAACCCCTAACTCCAATAGACAACCCATGATTAATCATCAGCCATGCCTGCCAGGGACCAGGTAGGCTACCCACCTTTGGATCTCCTCTACTCTCTAGATGTCCATTCCCACACATCCACCTCACCCCCATCACTTTTAACATCCCCTAACACTTGTATCCATATACCAGTCCCAAACTCACGTGGAGACCCCCTGTTCAACCAGAAGACCAGAGAGGAAACCAAGAAACAAAATACCATTCAACAAAACCAAACCCAGAAATTGGCACCTAGACCTATAATCACCACCAAACCAAGATGCTTAGATGCCAGTGTAAGAACACAGCAACAGTCAGGTCAATGTTACCCACCAGAGCCCAGCTATGCTATTAGAACAGGTCCTGAATATTCCAGCACAGCTGAAATATTAAATTTAAAGAACCTTAAAACCAACTTTATGAATATGATAGAGGTCTTTGAAGAGGAAATGATTATAAACCCCTTAAAGAAATAAAGGAAAAGGCAAACAAAATATTGGAAGAAATGAATAAAAAAAATCCCTTAAAGAAAGCCAAACAGTTGAAGGAAATTAAGAAAACTGTTCAAAACCTGAAAAAGGAAATAGAAGCAATAAACAAAGCACAAACTGAGGAAATTCTGGAAATGAAAAATCTAGGTAAGCAAACAGGAACTATAGAGGCAAACTTCACCAACAAGACTACAATAGAAGAAACAATCTCTTGGGCTGGAGGGATGGCTCAGTGGCTAAGAACACAGTCTGTTCTTCCAAAGGTCCTAAGTTCAATTCCCAGCAAACACATGATGGCGTACAACCATCTATGGTGGAATCTGATTCCTCTTCCGTCATGCAGGCATACATGCAAATAGAGTACTAATATACATGAATAAATAAATAAAGACTCATTCTTAAAGAGAGAGAGAAAGAGAAAGAAAAGGAGAGAGAGAGAACCTCAGGCACTAAATAGGTACATTGGTCAAAGAAAATGTTAAATATAAAAAACTTCTGACACAAAACATCCAGGAAATCTGAAACACTATGGAAAGACCAAACCTAAGAATAATAAGAATAAAAAAATAATCCAAGCTCAAAACCCCAGAAAATATTTTCAAAAAATCATAAAAGAAAAATTTCCTACCCTAAAGAAGGAGATGCCTATAAAGGTACAAGAAGTTTCCAGAAGACCAAATAGATTGAACCAGAAAAGAAAGTCCTATAGACGTCCAGCAATCAAAACACAAAGCACATAGAACAAAGAAAAAATGTTAGTAACTGCAAGAGAAAAAGAAAGTAATATATAAAGGTAGGCCTATTAGAACAAGATCTGATGTCTCAATGGAGACTCTAAATGCCAGAAAGGCCTGAACAGATATCCTACAGACTCTAAGAAACCACAGATGCCAGCCCTGACTACCATATCCAGCACTTCAAATTACCATAGATGGAGAAAATGAGATATTTCATGACAAAATCAAATTCAAATACTATCTATCTAAAAATCCAGCTCTACAGAAAGTTCTAGAAGGAAAACCCCAACCTAAGGATGTTAACTACACCCATCAAAATAAATAAGTAATCTCATACAAGCAAAATCAAAAGGAAACACCCACCACTAATGACAAACAAAACAGGAACTAAGAATCATTGGTCATGGATATGGTCAATGAAATCCACAATAAAAATATATAGACTAACAAATGGGTGTAAAACAGGGTCTATCTTTCTGCTGAATACAAGAAGCATACTTCAACAACAAAGATAGGTATAACCTCAGAGTAAAGGGCTGGAAAACATTTTCCAAACAAATGGACCTAAGAAGCAAGCTGGTGTAGTCATTCTAACATCTAACAAAAATAGACTTCAAACTAAATTTAATCAAAAGAGATAGATTCATACTCATCAAAGGAAAAATCCACCAAGATGATGTTTCAATTCTTAACCTGTATGCCCCAAATGCAAGGGCACCCATGTTTCTAAAAGAAACATTCTTAAAGTTTAAATCACACATTAATGGTGGGACACTTCAATATCTCACTCTTACTATTTAGACAAAACCTAAACAGAGAAATACTGGAGCTATCAGACATTACAGATATCTACAGAACATTTCACCCAAACATAAAAGAATATACTGTCTTCTCAGCATCACACAGAACATTCTTCAAAATTGACTATATATTTGGTTACAAAAAAGTCTCAACAGATACAAGAAAGTGTAAGTAACCCCTTGATTCCTATCAGATTACCTGGGTTTCAACAACAACAGAAACTTTAAAAACTCATAGAAACTGAACAACTCTTTACTGAATGACTTCTAGGTTAAGACAGAAAAAAAAAAAAAAAAAAAAAAAAAAAACAAAGAAATTAAAGACTTCCTAAAATCCAATGAAAATGAATGCACAACATACCCAAACTTATGGGACACGTTGAAAACGATGGCAAGCCGAAAGTTCATAGCACTAAGTGCCTACATCCTACCACACCTTCAAAGAGTCAATGCCAATACTCCTCAAACTATTCCACAAAATATAATTAGAACTAATACTGGCAAATTTATTTTATAAAGTAAAATTAAAAAAAAAGCGTAAGTCCAAGAGCTAACCTATGGTTTGTGATGTATTTAGCACGTGGAGCCATGAGTGTATTTGCACAAATATAAAGGAAAAGGCGGTCCTTTCGCTACAGTCCAGAGAGGCCATGTTGACTCTTATTTTCTGTTTCCTTGTTAGCCATATTGACTCACTCAGGGTCAGTGACCATTAAGGGACACCATAACAGCAGGAGAAACAACACAAAGCCCTGGGCCCTTTGAATGCAGATAACTAATGAAGCACTGAGAGGCCCAAAGAATTACAGAACCCAGTTAAGTGGAGTAGTAAGCCCATGGTGCCACACTGAAGATAAACTAGAGATATTTTCTGGCATACTGATTTTGTCTCCCTTGAATATTGTATTAGTTAGTTCTTACTTCTGTGAGCAAAATACCTGAAAAGAAGAAACCTGGCAATGCCATCATCATGTCAGGAAAGGCATGTTGGCAGAAGCCTGAGGCAGCAGGTAACATTGCACCAGTAGTCAGGAAGCAGAAAGTGACGAATGCTGGTCACATTATACAAAACTTATTAAAAAGGAGAAATAACTTCAAGAAATTTACCATAGTCCCCTCCTCTCTACTAGAGATGTAGCCCAAACTCTCAGTGGATGCCTGAAACCACAGAAGTTATACCTACTGGGCATGAAGCCCTGTATACACTTTTTACCTGTGATACATACTGATGATAAAATATGACTTTATATTTCAACACTTTTTTAAACCCGTAGTAATATGAAACAATTATAACAATTAACTGTAATCAAAGGCCTGTAGTCCTGAGACAGTAAAGACAGATGTCAGTATTTCCAGAAGGCAGTTGACTGTGGGCAACTGTGACAGGTGGGGCCCCAGATAAGGATTCCTACAATGATAAAGGGATCCATTCATCCAGGAAACAAGGCGAGTTTTAAGATGTATTAAGTTACAGCATTTAAATACACCGTATTAAATACTGATATAAGGGGAAGCTAGAGTAGCTCTGTCAGCTGGGCTGGTTTATGCCCCCCATGAACCAAATACAGATGCTAGTCTCTCTCTCTCTCTCTCTCTCTCTCTCTCTCTCTCTCTCTCTCTCTCTGTGTGTGTGTGTGTGTGTGTGTGTGTGTGTGTGCGCGTGTGCGTGCATGTGTGGGCTTATTAACATCACTATCATAAGGCCTATGACCAGGCAGGAGAATTTTTATCTCCGAAGGAAATTAAAATACTCATAGCAACCTAAGTCCCATGACATCTTTAAACAAAGACATTTCACGTGAAAATGGATTTAAAAAAAAAAAAAGACTGTTAGGAACACAGAGAAGACAGAAGGAGTGAGTGGAGTTAAATCTTTCCAGAAAATCTGTAATTGCACCCACTTTCATGATGCCCACAGTCACCACCCTGTCTATGCTTTATGCAAAGAGTCTTTACTGTGAATTAGGCTTGAACTCTCATGGGAAGATGTTAAAGTGAAGGGAGTCACCAACTGAACAAAGATGAGTTGGCAAATATCAGTGTAACATGGCACTGCAATTTCTACGGGGAGTTACTCACAAACCTCACACCTAGTTCTGGCAGGCGGCAGCTAGATGACATCCATAACTGTTCGTGTGAGTCCTGTGTACAAGGAAAGTTTTGAAATGGAGAAAAGAAAGGACAAGTGAGCCATTTCCTTAGTAGACAATGTTATGCTTTATGAACACACGTGATATGGTCAGAGCTTCCATGTGTAAATCTCACAGAATTAGCCACCAGGTCTCTCTGGTTCCTGTAGGACACTGACATCCATCTGAAGCAGCCTTACCCTCTCAAACGTTTATATAGGACAGAATCTTAAGTTGCTTTAAGAGATTAGCTGGCCAATATGAGAGTAAGTTATACAATGTCTTCTTTAGGGGAAACCAGCAAAGCACAAGCCCTCTAACAATGAAGCAGGAACAGACATGAATCAGTTATTTAACACACAATGACAGTGAGGGCCTTTGTGAACTTCTTCATGGCTCTTAATTTTTCAGACCTCACTATTTCACTTCCATGCCGTGCATGAAACCTGATACAGGACTGGGCTTACCTGACTTGTACAAGAGGATAAAAAAGACTTCCAAGACCCACACAGGCAGACCACAAGTTAAAAAACACCACGTCCATCAATCGGCCAAGCTCTATATATGCAGGTTTTGTCCTGTTGACTGCCACATTCTCCCACATAAAGAATGGTACATAACAGGCACTCAATAAACATTGTTAAAAGAGGGAATTTGAAAGAGCCTGTAAAACAGGCTCCTACAGGAAAGAAAAACAATAGCCAGGAAACAATAGCCGAGAGCTGCTTCACTGAATCCTATAATGTAGTGAAAGGCTGGAGAATCTTAGAATTTAAAATGAGGGCATTTAATACAAATGTATAGTGTATAACCTTTACCTAAAAGGACATGGAGGGCCACTGTAGCCAGCCAGAAATATAAAATAGCCAATTCCAGGAACCCAGAGCCTCAGGGCTCTGGTTCCTGATACCTGCCCCTCCTGAATGATCCACAATGAGAGCGGAACTAAGAATGAAGGTCTAGTGGTTTATGAGACTCCACCCTGTCAACCAGTAGATGAAGATTACATTCCTAGAATGAATGTGTTCCCCTCCCTAACTGAATACCTTGGGTCAGGTCCCTCTGAAATTTTCCACTGTTTTTATGTTCTGTTTCCTTGGTAACTCTCTCTCTGCCCCCAGCTTCCCTTAAATACCCTACACTTCTTGTGTTCTGGGTCGAACTCCTCTGACTGGCAAGGTCATGAGATCGACCCGGTACCGGTATCCCCAATAAACCTCATGTGATTGCAGCAAGTTCAGTCTCTCATGAGTCATTGGGTGGTTGCGTCATCCCGAGACTTGAGTAAGGATCTCCCCAGTTCTGGGGATCTTTCAGTAGAATCATCAAAATGTGAAATACACGTACACATAAAAAACAAAGCAAATAATAAGGGCACAGGGTACATGCTTGTAATCCCATTACTCAAGGGCTAAGGCAAGAGGATTGCTGCAAGTTCAAGGTCAGACAAGGCTATATAGTGAGACTCTCTTTCAAAAACAAAACAAAGATAAACAGAAAGATAACCCTGGGCCAGCAAGATGACTCAATGTAAACACACATGCTGCCAATCCTTGATGATCTGAATTCAACTTCGGAGCTCACACTGGTTACAGAAAGTTATCCTCTGACCTCCATACAAGCACCATGGTGTACATGCATGCACATGCAGATGTGCACACACACACACACACACACACACACACACACAATTTCATGAAGTTATATAGAAACCTACTACTACAGAAACTTAAGCAGTGGTGGCGCATGCCTTTAATCCCAGCACTTGGGAGGCAGAGGCAGGCAGATTTCTGAGTTCGAGGCCAGCCTGGTCCACAGAGTGAGTTCCAGGACAGCCAGGGCTATACAGATAAACCCTATCTCGAAAAACCAAAAAAAAAAAAATCTATACTATACTATACCATACTATATATACTATCCTGGACTATGCTGGGCTGTACTATAAGACTAGACTAGATGACTATGTTGTACATATAAACACTTAAGTGGAGTCACCCTGTAACATGGCAGCATTGCCACCACTAGGCACCATGGTTTGACAAATAAAAAAAAAAAACCAAGTTCCAGGAATGGGTACCTCTTTTGGAGGCTTTAGCCAATGAGGCCACAGAGACCCCAACATTGCGAGCTATTGCCAATGCTCTTGGTTACACTCCAGAACTTGATGGTAAAGCCCTGTTGCTAGAGTTTTCTTTTAAAAGTAAACAAGTAGAAACTGAGTTTTGATACTTCTAGCAGTGCATTTCCTTCCAGTTTTAGAAATTTGTTCAGATAGAACTCAAAAATGGAGGCAAAGGAAGAATTATCCAGAGATGGGATGAAAAGCAGAAAAGATGTAGGTGACAATTACCACAGAGTCTTGAGACACAGAGGACACTAATTCACACACACACACACACACACACACACACAAAGCTTAAAAGAGCAGGACTGTACCTGTGAGTCCCAAGATACAGAGGACACTAACTCATGGGGAAAGTTTAGATGCTCAAGACTGGACCAGCTGAGAACACTTGCTATCATCCATTTGTCAGTAAGAAAAGTAGAGGGAAATTGGGAGACAGTTTTGTTAAATTAATAGACTTGATTTTTAAAGGCATTTTCAGATGCACAGCTGAGTTTCCATTGGCCCCTACCCTGCTCCCCAAGACTGGGTAGCTTCTGATGACCACTGAGAAGGGGTCTTTACTGGAAAGAACAAGGCAGATGAGTTCCGAGATAGGTCTCTGATAAAGAAGGTTGACCAGCTAGTTTCTAAATCACTAAATTTACTTATTTATAAATTTATTCATTCATCATTCATCCTGTTGGAGAGAAGAAAGAAAGTGCAACCTCTGGCCCAAGGTGCTTGGGTTAATGGTATTTGGGTGCTGATTCTTTGTTTGATTGTAAAATCAATGATGAACGTGGGTTACAGTGACACTGGAGATCTCAGACACTCAGAGGCTCCTGGCAGGGGATTTATAGAGACTGACAGAGCAGCACTGTTAAACCAGCCCCAATTATCAGCTTCACAGGCAGGAGGATGATTAAAATTTAACAACATATCTCAGCTTGTTGCCATTCGATAGAGTTGCTGCCATCCTCCTGTCAAGGGGGATAAAGAAATGGGAGAGTTAAAAAGGGGAATATTTTTAAGGTAAAAGTCTTCCCTTGACAGTGTAGGAGAATAAATCAGCCATGCAAAGAAAAAGATCAGAAGTAATTTTCCCCGATAATGACTGACTTCGATTCTGCATGTCAAATGGTTACTATTTATGGATGTAATGGAGAAAGAAATTCTCAGCTAGTGCTTTAATTTCTAATCTGCTTAGTCATGACATTCTTGCCAATGTTCCACACATTAAAATGTCTACAATTTACCTTTTTTTTTTTTTAGTCAAATGGGCTACTAGGGCTATGCTTTATTTTAATTGTATGTATTAAAATAATGTAATAATTTGAATTTGGGGTTCAAGCAAACCATCTATGAAATTGCAGTGACCAAGTCTCCAAATGAAGCAGTATTCTTCAACGCCACTGAGGTACCTACAAAGGTTCTAAGTCAAGGAGTATCCTTTGATGTGGATCACCCTTCTTAGATATACTAATTGAAATTCAGATAGCTAGCAAAAGGAGCTCTAAGAATGCCTTGGAAACACTGTGTGCACACTCTGGAGACTTGTGGGACTATAGGTCCACAATTACTAGCCAGAAGCTAAGGGTGTAGGTACAGCAACTTTTCACTGAGACTTAAACTATAAATTACATATGTGTGATCATGAGACATGACAAACACAGTCATTTCCCTATCTCATTAATCATTCCTGTGCAGTACAGACTCAAGTTAGATCTTTTGAGGTCTTCATCCAGTTGTCATAGAAACAGGCGGGGAGGGGGCAGCATCTGCTGCAATGAGCTTGTGGTGTAGTCAGCTCTCCTTACTCCATGTGGCCTTAAATCATTCTTCAGTCAGTGAAGTAGCTCTGGTTTTCTCTCTCCCACCCACTATCTCTGTCTTAGCTTTGTTTTTATTGCTCTGATGAAACATCATGACCAAAAGCTACTCAGGGAGAAAAAGATTTACTTTGCTTTATTTCTCTCAGCCTATAGTCCATCACTGAGGAAAGTCAGGACAGGTACTCAACACAGGAACATAGAGGCAAGGACTGAAGCAGAAGCCATGGAGGAATGTTGCTTACTGGCTTGTTCTCTGTGACTTGCTCAGTATTCCTTCTTATATGACCCAGGACCACCTGCCCAAGGGTGAAACTACCAACTGTGAACTGGATCCTCCTACATCAATAATTAATCAGGAAAATATAATATAGGCAATCTGATGGAGATAATTTGTCAAGTAAGATGACTATGACTCTAGCTTATATCAAGTTATCAAAAAAATTAACTAGGACAATTTCTTTCTTGTTCTCTTCTCACCCTGTCCCAAAAGACTGTTGGTGACACTGACATACAACTCCTCACTCACCTACCACACATAGGAGCAGCAGTTGAGGAAGAGGATTGCAGGGATGTTTGGGACAGTGCTGCTAAACCATCACTGTGGTCACCACTCCACATCATTCCAGATTGCTCACAGCCACTTGACAGATTGCTTCTACTGAAAGACCAGAGTGCCAAAGCTTGCCAAGGTTGTCCCTGACAGTCAATGGGGTACATAAAGGCTTTCATCTCAAGGGAATGCTTTCAAAAGCACTGAACAGGGGGAAAAATCCATTTTGGATACTTCTGTAAGGATCTATACCACAAGGCTTAGTAAAATGAGCCATCCTAGAAAGCTATCCTGAGATGGAGCTTTCAGCTGGATCTTGATTAATCCTTGTTCGCTATAAATGACAACTCTCTATGTGGTACTCAGTGAAATCCAGAAAGTACCCAGCATAGAATGGCAGCTCAATTTTGAAAGCTTTCTGCAGTGATCAACTAGGATGATACACAGTGGAAGGGAATGCGTGTGTGGATGCCTGTGATATACAGAGAAAAGAGAAGTCACTTGTGTCAGATGCTTGTCTTACTGCTATGAGAAAATATGTAACAAAAGCAACCTAAGGAAGGAGGGGCTCACTTTGGTATAGATCATCACATGGTAGAGAAAGTATAGCAGCAAGAACATGAGACTCCTGGTCACAAGGCATCCACAGTCAGGAAACAGAGAGAAGTGAAAGTTCATGTCTCCTTTTTATTCAGCCCAGAATCCCAACCCATGGGATTGTGCCATACTCATTCAGAATGGGTCTTCTCTCCTTAACTAGCCTTCTCTAGAAATATCCTCACAGGCACAGTTAGATTGTGTCTCCTAGGTGATTCCAAATTTCATCAAGTTGTCAATGAAGATTAACCATCACACAGGATGACGGTATTGGCTTATTAATGCTTCAATAGACACTGCAGTAGAAGTAGAGATGTGAGACTCATAGCCACATAGCCAAGATATTCATTACTGAGGAATGAGAGAGCCAAGGAACACTTGGCATTGAAGTAGATGCCCCCATATTTTGAACCCTTATATCAGAGTCCTCAGAACACTGGATGCTACAGAAGTGGCCTACTACTTCTTACATGGAAGTAACGCTGTTCACGTCCCCAATTCATGCTGGAAGAGGTGCTGAGTGTCTTCCCCTCCAGATAACGTGCAGCCTCACCTCAGAAGGCAGACTATGCCCTAAAGTTGCTCACCCAATACACACAGCAGAAGTATACATGAGGTGCATCCTGTGGGCTATCACAGAAGATTGATAAAAAGGCCATCGGTTTGAGAACATTCTTTAGGAAAACAATATTTAACCCCCTTGGGGGAAACAAAGAAACAGATGCTGTGAACTTTCTGCCTTCTAGAATCTTAAGAGACACAGAAAAGGTGTCAATCCATGTCAAGCAAGATGGAAATGTGAGGATTAGCTAAACGACCCTGGAAAAGACTGAGAAAATGACACAAAGATATACAATGCAGAATCTGAGAACCGACCAGATGACTGTGTTCTCCCACCCTAGAGAACATACTAAGGCAGGTAGCCTATATCATGTCTCTAATCCAGGAGTGACCAGAGAAAAGGCCAGCATCTGCTATTCCCAATGACTGCAGTGTGGAAGGTGGGGTCTCAGGGCAGCAGAGGCCACTGGGTGGCACCCAGCTGTCACAATCCAGCTGAGAGCGATTATCATAATGAACAGCAAGACTGAACCCAGAAAACCTGGCCTCAGAGCCCTTGCAGTGGTTAGGAGAAGACAATGTCCAACAAGCTAAGTAGATGGGCAGACATGTGTGTGTGTGTGTGTGTGTGTGTGTGTGTGTGTGTGTGTGTGTGTG
>NW_022196903.1:142710163-142765341 GCF_008632895.1 Mastomys coucha
ACTGTGTGTGTGTGTGTGTGTGTGTGTGTGTGTGTGCAATGTCCAACAAGCTAAGTAGATGGACAGACATGTGTGTGTGTGTGTGTGTGTGTGTGTGTGTGTGTGTAAGCAAATTCTACAAAGAACCTACTGCCAGAGAAAGACGGCAAATGTGCAGGAGGGACTCCCCAAAACTTTATGAAGCTTCTCCCCAGGCTCATGGTACTACTTTGGGGAGCTGTTCAATTTGGAGATGAGGTTTAGCTGGTGGAAAAGGGATGAGTCTTTAAGATGTGGGCCCCTGATTCCTGCTGTGCTAGTTGCTTTCTGGCTAGCCATGATGTGACCAGCTACACTCTCCAGCTACCATGATGTTCTGCCCAAGCTCTTGGGACAAGAAACTATAGACCAAAACTCTCTAAAGCCACAGGCCAAAGTAAGCCATTTTTCTTAAACTACTTAGATGGTACTTTGGTCATAGTAATGCATAGTACTCACCCCTGCAATAGCACAGCAGATGGGTAGAGGGAAGAGGCCATAATGAGCAATGTCCATTTCCTTTTGAAACCATGTTGGAGGAAGATCTAAACATTTTTACACCCTCTAGGCATGGGACTAAGTCAGCATCCATGTCGTCTACATAGATTGATGTATTAGTCAGGGTTCTCTAGAAGCACAGAACTTATGGAATGGAATGCCTCTATATATGAAGGGAATTTATTGGGATGATTTACAGTCTGCAGTCAAACTCACCCAACAACGGGCAGCTGTGAATGGAAAGTCCAAGAATCTGGCAGTTGCTCAGTGCTACACAAGGATAGGTGTTCCAGCTGGTCTTCTGTATAAGCTGGAATCCTGAGGCAGTGGGTTCCACAGATGTGCTGGCAAGTAAGTGCAAGCAGGCAAAGAAGAAGAAACCCTCCCTTTTTCCAATGTCCTTATGTAGGTCTCCAGCAAAAGGTGTGGTCCAGATTAAAAGTGTGTACCACCATGCTTAAACCTAACCTATTCTTTACTTGGAGCTTGCTCTGTCCCAGGATAGCCTTGAGCTCAAAGATCTGGTTGCCTCTAGCTCCTGGGATTAAAGGCCTGTATCTACCTTGCCTGGGCCTAAGCTTTTCATGGCTTATACTTCAAGATCCAGATCAATAGCCTGTGTCTTCCACCCTCAAGATCTGGATCACAGATGTGCCCTCCATTTCTGGAATTCATTCCAGATACAGTCAAGTTAACAACTGGGATTAGCCATCACAAATGGTACATATGAGAGGCAGGTAGTAAATGGAAGACTAGGACCACTGTTCAAGGTGGTCCATAGAATCTACAGATCCATTCTTTGACCATTTCCCAAATCTCTGAATATATGACTAGAATAAATACATTTGGTAGGTAGATTACTTCTCCCACTGCTGTGACCAAATATCTGACAATACCAACTTAAGGCAGGAAAGATTTGTTATTGCCTTACAGTTCAAAAGTATACAGTTCATCACGGTAAGGCCAGTGTGGTGGCAGCAGGAGACAGTTGGTCGCATCCACAATCAGAAGAACAGACAGGAAGTAGGGTTAAAGTAGAAAACCTCAGGTGATGTCTCACACACACACACACACACACACACACACATATGCCATGAACCCACTCATGAGCACAGTGACCCACTTCCTACTAAGAGGACCCACCCCTTCTAGTGGTGGCCCCACCTCCTCCAGTCCCATAACTTCACAAACAGCGCCACCAGCTCAAACACATGAATCTATGGGGACACGATACACTCAAACCGTAATGGCATACAATGCTGTGGTTGCTGTTTTATCTGAGCAGCCATGCCCCAAAGACTTCCATTCCACATATTACTCTAATATGATCTAGTTTTTGATACTATTACAATTTGAAATCTTCTATATGGTTCAAACTCCAGATTGTGTTTATTTTACTGAAAAGGTAAAAAGTGTTTGGGGACTGAATATAAAACGTTATTACACTATCAAAACTAAAAAGCTATCTAGCACCAACTTCTTTCCTCTTCTTGCTACTGTCCTTTATCACATTGCCTATACATTTCTATAGAAACACCCTTAAGCCATGATCAGGTTGGTTTTGTGGTCACTGCTAACAGCTAGAGCAAGAGGGAATCATTTACTACTACCTCCCTGTGTCTGAAAGAATATTCCAGCTTTGCTCTCTGGATTTTTTGACTCATGGTCAGGATATAGTGTCAAAACTGTGGCCAATGATTTGCAAATGGACAATTGCCCAAATCTGTTGCAGTTGCTCTGGAAGATGACAAGAACAGCTTGGCTGCCCGAGCTGCTCTCCAAATACCCAGGGGCCTCATCACCTATAAGGACAGCATCACTCAACCATCTGATTTCACTGTTATTTGCTTAATGCCAGACCCTGAGGTCACAATCAATTTAAACAGTGCACAGTGAGTGCTCAATTACCCATCTGCTGGGCCACTTGATACTAAAGCTCCCGAGAACACACTGTCGTCAACACTTTCCTGTCCGATGCACCAGGAGAGGCAAGGGCATCTGTGAAGACACATTCTGGTCATCACCTCTATCACGAGCACTTGCAAAAGCAGAAGCCTGCAGCAGAGAAGGGCTGCGGTTGGAAGATCACAGATCCCAGCCCCAGTGCCACCCCCAGCTTCAAATCCTTCCTGAAATCTCCAACTCTAAATAAAATAGGATTGCTAACTGCATTAAACTCCGAAAGCAAACTGAAATTTTTAACTAGTACTTACTTATCTGCTCTTAAATGATTAAAATCTGAACATGTCTGTAACCAAAACACCTGGGAGGTAGCAGCAGGAAGATAAGTAATAATGTAGCCTGGGCTACATTGTACACCTAAGGCCAAACCAGATATAAATAACCTATCTTTAAGTAATGACTTAGGTCAACTGTTTTGTAACTATTTTAGAAGCTTTGTATTAAGGTATTTCTCTCCTCTCTCTCTCCCCCCCCCCTCTCTCTCTCTCTATCTCTCTCTCCTTAAGTTTTTCATACTTCAAATTTGCAAATCTCCTACCGCTGCCTCCCAGTGCTGGGATTACAGACATGTATCATCTCACCTGGCTCCAAACATTTTTAAGAATGTATTTTTCATCAAGCATCATGGCATAATTCCAGCCTCAAGTGGCTGAGGCAGGAGGATCACTAATCTGAGGTCATAATGGATTACATAAAAAATGGTAATAATAAAACAACTAAAGCAGTGATTTGCAACCTTCCTAATGCTGCCACCCTTTAACACAATCCTTCATGTTGTTGTGCCCCCCAAGCGTAAAATTATTTTTGCTACTACTTCGTAAGTAATTTTGCTACTGTTACAAATTGTAAATATATCTGTGGGTTTCCAATGGTCTTAGGCAACCCCTGTGAAAGGGTTTCAGCACACACACACCCAAAGAGGCTGTGATCCATAGGTTGAGAACCACTAAGCTGAAGGAATTTGCATGCTGTTAATCAGAAAAACCCCTATGTTTTCTCCAAATTGTCTAAATTTTTATAATTTGTTGTGTTACAGTTTCCTCTGAGATTGTAAATATTCCATCTTGAAGGCAAACTCTTTAAACAGTAAGGTAAACAACTCAAAATAGTTTCAGCAAGTTCCTGAAACTGACCACTTTCACTGGGCCCCTCCAGAGTAAGCAATAAAAACTGAGAGCCCCTCTCACATAGGCCAAGCTGCAAAGATTCTCAGACAAAGTTGCAAAAAAGACTGAGACCAGACCAGCTGCCTGAAAGAAGCAGAAACTAGCCCAGCTGTCTGGTAGGGATTTATAGAGTAGCTGGAGCACCTGGAAAGGACACTCTGCAACCTGTTAAGCTGCCTGCAGGCTGAGCAGTGTGCTCCAGGTGATGCAGCTGTCTTTGAGTCATTTCTGCTCCTGTAAGTACCCCAGTAAAATTCATGGTTTACAAAGCTGGACTTTGGTAGTAAGTAGCCACACTTTAGTCTGTCATGGCTTCCCTATCTGGGGCTAGTAGATGTATGTGTTGCCTCTCCTCAGGATGTTTTGTCATAAAACATAACTATGTCATAAATACCATACTATACCTGTAAGGCCTTATCTAGCGCCGGAATACACAAAGTCACACTGCACAACAAACCTCACACAAGAGATTTGTTAGGGAGAAATAGTATGGCTGTTGCGTTTGAACAAGAAGAGAGACAGCAAAGTGTTAGGAGGAGAGGAGGGTTTTTTTAGGGTTGTTTTAACACATGCAGTGAGGTAGTGGAAAAGTACAAAGCAGCCAGAAGTATCGTTTGACCTTTAACACTTAGTCATAGGGGTGGGGATTTTCAAGTCTCAAGAGCTCAGGGGCAGGCTGTTCTTTCCTGGGCCCCTTCTCCCTATATTACCTAAGTATTTTTACAATTCTAGCTTTCTCTTATTAGCTCCTGTAAAACTGAACAGCTCGGTGAGTATGAGTAAAGCTGAGGGATGTCTTACCCTGCCAAGCGTATCCTCATAATGTTTCAGAGTGCTAGTTAGTTGTGTGCCAGTGGATAAGATTTTCATCCTGAACTTCGGGGACCTGTGAGCTTTTCCTAGATAATGAGCCACCTCGGTGCTTGATGGCTCTAAAGATTTAAAAAAAAAAAAAAAAAAAAGATGAAGGGTATTCCTAGTACAGCACTGCATGGGTCATCAGCTGGGGCTGAGTTCTGCAGGGCAGCTCCTCTGTCTCATCCTGGCTCACTTGTGCATCTTTGGACTGCTGCAAGATCACCACTGCTGACTTCAGGTAGCCTCTCTAACAGGTCTGAGTCCTCGTGGTGGGTCATCCATCTTTGCTCCACTTGGCCTCTTATCTTCTCACCCTCTAGCAGGAGAGCTGGACTTGTTCATGTGGAAATGTCAGGGATCAAAGAGAAGAAGAGGCATAGAATCCTTACACCCTAGGCTTCCCATCCTTCTGCTTCTTCTCCCGGATGGTGCTGAGAAGTGAACTCAGGACCTAGCAGGTGAGACATGAGGAAAAGTGAACTCAGGGCCTTGCAGATGAGACGTGAGGACTACCACTGAGCTATGCCTCCAGCCCCATCTTTACCTCTATTGCATTTTACTGGACTGAGCAAAGCACAGGCTGGCAGAAATGTAAAGTCTAGGAAAGTAAAGACATCATCTTTGTGGTAAGGGAAGAATTTGTGGTTATTTTACAATGGCCTACTTGTCTTTATTGCCTGTAAATGTAAAGAATTCTCATTAATCATCGTATTAAATGGAAGCACTTATAAAAATCACAGGGTTTGTTGGTATCTTTCAAACCAGGGTTACGGAGCCCAAAGCAATAAATGTCCTTGTGTGGCTTGTCGGTACCATCTGATTAACTTAAGGTTTAAACAAGAACTGTTTGGAGCTTACTCTGATTATCCAATAAATCTGTAGATAAGTACATTACAGTTGACTTAATTATACCAGCATTCAGGAGGCTAACACAGAAAGATTACTGTTAGTTCTACACCAATCTGGCTACAGTGCAGGATCCTGTCTCAAAATCCAAAAATAATACTTTAATTTCATGCTTCTGTTGTTGTATTGCATCTCACATGCTCCTTTGATGTGCTACTTCATGGCTGCCTCCTCAGAAACTTGATCAGGGGTCTGCTTAAATGAGTCTCTGGTGTTTCACTTCATGGTGTAATCTGATTTCTCAGGCACACTGCCTTACCTTTCTCTCCCTCTCCCACCCTCCTACAGAGGTCTTCTCCCAACACACTCAGCTGAGTCTGGCTTCACATCTCCTGATACCTTGCCTCTTTATTATGTTTCCATGGTATCTTAATCAGGGTTTCTATTGCAGTGAAGAGACACCACACCACAGGCAACTCCTATTAAGGAAAACATTCAGTTGGGGCTAGCTTATAGTTCAGTGGTTTACCCTCAAGGGGGGAAACATGGCAGCACGCAGGCTGACATGGTGCTGGAGAGATAGCTCAGAGTCCTACATCTGGACCCATAAGCAGCAGGAAGTGACTGTGAGCCACTAGACCTGACTTGAGTTTCTGAGACCTCAAGGCCCATTCCCTAGTGACACACTTCCTCCAACAAATCCACACTTACCCCAACAAGGCCACATCTCCTAATTGTGCCACTCCCTACCAATCTATGGGGCCATCTTTATTCAAACTATGGATTCTTCTCAGGTAGTGCCCACATATATTAGAACCTTCTCCAAAAGCCCCTTTAGTAATAGAGCAGTCTCCTTTGCATAACCCAGTCTAAATTGTATCAGTTTGTGATCATATTAATGATCATTTGTTTAATGTATTCCCTCTTCACAAGCATTGGCCTAGGAAAGTAATCGTCAAAATGTCTTAGCACAGGTTTTCTTTTTTCTTTAATCCCCACAAAATTTTATTTTGCTAACATTCCATCTAGGAGTAAACGGCACAGAACTGCAGATCTCTGATGTGACTGCCATTTTCCATAGTATGATTTCCTACTTTTGCTTAGATGCTAAGCATTTTACACTTTCCACCTGGTTGGCTTTGCTAACAATTTGTTGGGAAAACTTAAGGTAGAGGTTCCAGGGTAAACAGTTTATCTCCCAAAATACATGTTAAAACTCAAACTGTAAGCACCTCAAACTATTATCTTATTTGAAATTTGGTTCATTAAAGGCTTAATTACATTAAACTAAAGCACCCACGATGGTTAAATGGACTCTGGTTTAATGATTGTGTTTTTACAAAACTTAGATACAGATGTTCGTAGAGATAAGATGGCACCCAGAGAGGTAGTTACATAATTGAAATATCACATCTAAAATTCATGGAGTGTTTGCCTGCCTGTCTGTGGCTGAAGGACCAGGCATGACACATTTACCTCTCTGGCACCTTCAGAGGAAAGATAGCTCCACAAAGAGTGTACTTTTTATTTCTGGCCTTTAGACCTGTGACTCAATACACTCTGTAATTTTTTTTGCAACCCTAATAAAACCCATATTGAAGGGATTTCTTTTATTTGGCATGTATGAATTGTTAGCACAGATTTTTCATAGGGAAAAAAAAGGGAGGATACTGCCTACACAAAATTCCACTGGACACTATCAAATTTATAATCACCCCCTTTGAATTTTTCTCCTCATGTATTTCCTGAAATGTTTTAACTGTGTGCTAGGTTTTAAAGTTTGACATATTAACATTTTCATCATAATTTCAATTCATTAAAAGGAGACCACTGCAGGGACTGGCATAACAACATGAAACAGTGATGTAACTCTTTCCGGGTGAGGCTGGCAAGCATAAGTGTAGCTGGAAACCAGGGACTCCATTTGGCTTCCATTTCACAAGTCCCTTTCCCAACAATGTGTCTCCTAACATGGAACCCTTACCTGCCTTCATCTACATACCCTCCCACTTCACTGGGACCTTGCCTTGCCTATGAGTGTATACACACCTCCACTTTACTGTGACCCTAACTTGCCCTCGGCTGAATACAAACAATTGACTTCTTCTTGGTGGTACCTTAGCAACTCATCTCTTGTGATTACTTTCCATTCAGAAATGTCTTGTAACACATCCAAGAACTAGAGTCAAGAGGCCAGTCCAGCCTGAACCAGTTTGGGACACAAACTGTGTCTACTGAGTGAACTTTTAGGAGAATTCTCCTTTTAACTACCTTATTCCCTAAGCATGATCAGGCACACAAGTTGTTAAAACTGGTATCATTGTAACTATGTTCAGGAAAGGCTTACATGACCCAAGACCACCAATCCAAGCAGGTAACCCCAAATAGTTAGCAAACAACTTATTTCTTCTTTGAGACCCAACAAGAGAAAGACTTGAACAGTCACCAGTACTCTTGAGTACACTAGCCCATTTTGCACTGACTCTTTAAATAAAGCTCTTTCTGCTTTTCCATTTGTGCATAGTTTATAATTCTTTGAGTATGGTTTACTCAAGACTACTACTACTAACAAGACTACTGTCAACATGCAAGCCCAGTGGTATCTACACAGAACAACCGGAGCCTTCAATCTTCTATTTATATAAATGTGAGCAACCTCATTTTATAGCCTCTCTTCTCCTGGAACCCACAAGTGCTGGACAGTTTTCTGTCAACTTGACACAAACTAAAATCATCTGAAAGGAGGGAATCTCAATTGAGAAAACACCTCCATAAGATCAGGCTGCAGGTAAGCTTCTAGGGCATTTTCTTAATTAGTGATTAATAGGGAAGGGTTCAGCCCATTGGTGGTTCCACCCCTGGGCTGGTGGTCCTGGGTTCTATAATAAAGCAGGCCTCCATGGCCTCTGCATCAGCTCCTGCTTCTAGGTTCCTGCCCTGTTGGAGTTTCTGTCCTGACTTCCTTTGACAATGAACAGTAATATGAAAGTATGAGCCAATTACACCCTTTCCTTCCCAAGTCCCTTTGGTCATGGTGCTGTATCACAGCAATAGTAACCCTAAGACACCACATAAACAATGTCCCTTCACATTGCTTTATCTTAGTATAATACCTTCCTTTCTACCTTTCCATGCATGAAATCTTTTTGTTTATTAAATCATTTCTCTACATGAAAATATATATACAAGCTGATTTATCTCTATAGGAAAAGTCATAAAGTATTAAAATTTATTGGAGACTAAGTTGTCATTACAATTATAACTGATATGTAAATGCATTAAGATCTTGATAAAAATAAGATATACACCTTTTAATATGATGGTTGTAGCTTTTTACTTATCCATTTACATTGCTATAAAAAATTCTATAGACAGGTAACTTACACATAAGAGAGATTTAGAGTCTTAGAAGTCACTGTGTGGTGAGGTCTACTCTCTCACAGATAATACCTTCTCATTGTGTCCTCATGCTCTTTAAAGCCTTTTTATGTGTATGTTTTGCCTGCATATGTGTATTTGCACCATGTGTGTGCCTGGTATCCAAGGAGTTCCAAAGAGGGTATCAGATTCCCTGGAACTGGACTTATAGACAGCTGTGAGCTGCTGTGTGTGCAGAGAATTAAACCCAGGCCGTCTGCTCTTAACCTCTAAGCCATCTCAGCCAATCCCACCCATCACCTCTACCCTCAAGACTTGATCGCTTTCCCCAAGATCTCACCTCCAAGTAAACTTGAGAAGTTCAGTTTTGACGCACTCATTTCTCAAGAGTCAACATTCAGACCATAGCAGGCTGATCTGAACATTTGAGAGGATTTTTTTTTTCAGGAAGCAGGTATGAGGCACTGATTCTTGTATCCTTGGTTGTTTTTATCTGTTGTTACAAAGAGAATACATGAAGCACAGACTCCAATCTTAAGTTTTGTCATTATCTGTTGCTCATATGAACCAGTGAAAATAAAGTGAAATACTGTATTGAATCTTTTAAACTCTCTACATTTCCTATACTGACCCCCTCCGCCCCAAATTGAATAATGACCTGTATTCAAGCATCTATTTGTTGACACATAGGCCAACAACTCAACAGTCTATTTTGCTAAACATACATAGCTAGAATCTACCACACTGCCCTATTCTTAGGGTGAGTTCCTTCTCCTGGTCTGAGAAGTCCCCTGGGGTGCAAATTTCTCTCAGCTTTTTGCTAAAAGCTGCCTATTCAATGGGCAATTCAGCAAAGGGAGGTGTGCCTCTAACCTTTCCTAAGGGATGCACTACCTCTGGCTTCCAAGGATGTTTTCTGTTTAAACCTGCCCTTTGTTCAAAATAACTTGAAATACATATGACCATGAGAGAGTCGCGAAAACTGTCTCCCAGCTTTGACTGTGTTTTCAACAAAGTCTTAAAGCTGCGAATTAACTCACTTTACTTATGGGAAATAACTACCTTTAACTTAGCTAACTAAAGTCCCTAGACTTTATAGAATCGTGGCCAAACAAGATTGATTTCTCTTTAGTGGGAAAGAAAGAGAAATGGATAAACAGATGAACAAACAAATAGACATGTGGGCAGGTGGATGTGCGTGTGTGTGTGTGGTGTGTGTGTGTGTATGTGTGTGTGTGTGTGTATGTGTGTGTGTGTGTGTGTGTGGTGTGTGTGTGTGTGTATGTGTGTGTGTGTGGTGTATGTGTGTGTGTGGTGTGTGTGTGTGTGTATGTGTGTGTGTGTATGTGTGTGTGTGTATGTGTGTGTGTGTGGTATGTGTGTGTGTGTGGTGTGTGTGTGTGTATGTGTGTGTGTGTGTGTGTGTGTGTGTGTGTGTGTGTGTGTGTGTGTTTGCTGGAGATCAAACCCAGAACCATGTACATTCTAGGCACATGATGATAGCTCTATCACTGAGCTATATAACAAACTTTCTTTGTATTTTCTTATTTTCAGACAGGATCAACTATGCTGCCCAGGTTGGCTTTGAACTTGCTCTGTGGCTCAAGCTGGCCTTGAACTTGGATTCTTCCTCCAAAGTAAATGGGATGGCAGGCCTGAGCCATCCATCTCTGAGAATCCCTGTAACAACTAACTCCCTAACATAGTCCATTATTACCAAAGCTGATGTAGGTTCTGAGCCTTGCCCTGTGTAGAAGCAAGCATGGATAAGGAAACACTGAGCTGTGCTAAGTAGTTCCTGTCTTGGTGCAGAGAGGTGTCCTGGCTCCTAGGTTCCAGAATCAATGCTGGCGTGCTCCATGGTTCTCATATTTGTAGCATAATACTTCTAGGGAGAGGTATGCCTTCTGTGTATGAACTGAGAGAAAGTTGACGTGGGAGAAAGAAAAGGGGGAACCAGGATGACTTCACAATCACAGGTACATGTCCAAGCTGTTGGAGGAAAGTGGAGGTTTAGATTTGAAAATATGTTCTTTACAAATGCTAACCCCACGTGTCCTCATAAAGCCTCTCTGGATTCAGCTGGCTCAGCGTTACTTATCTGCAGGTAGAGTGGCATTGGCTTCCTACCACTACCTTGTCATATGATCCAATGCAGGTCACATAGTCAAAACATCCACACTTACTTTCTAGACAAATAACTCTTCCCACAGCATAACTGTGCTTAGAATTCAGTAGCTCTAAATATAATGTATAGGCTACATCACTCTGTCTTTCTAATTTGAAGAATAGCATGCTAACTTTCTTTGTTACCCATCAAAGAATTCTACATTCAGAACACTAGCGATATAAAAGAAGAGGGAGGAAAATGCAAATTTAGAACAACATGGTAGGAAAGAGAAAGGATGCTTGCTGCTTAAACCATCCAGTGTCTTGTAATTTTAGAATAAAAGCTATGATCGTTATTTTTACTTATAAAGATAATAGTAGTTAATTAGAAAATAGTGGATCTTAGACATATGATAAAGGCAATCTTGAGTAATAATAAAGAGAAGTTGCTATACAGATCCAACTAATTATTTACAGAGATTTAAAAAGTACCTCCAGTAGGCAGGAGGAGGTGTATTCTCCTGATCATTTAATACAATTTCAGTTAAAGTAGAACATGCAATTTTGAAAGAAACAAAAGGATTAATCAGTTTTTACTTTATGTCTGGTCCATTATTCCACGTTCTGATCGTATTTATTGCTCTCATATGTGAACAGAGTCTAGTCATAGACAGCACTGAGCCAGTCTGGGTCTTTAAACCAGTTTCTGCTCACTTTTCTAGGCCACTTTTCCTCTTTAACCCAGATAAGGCACCATCAACAAACCAAAGATACATTCCACACAAGTCCAGTTTGATGAACCTAAGAGTTTATTGGGTTTACTAACAAGAGTGTGAGTGATCAAAACCAGCTTCATCCCTAAAAAGCCCACTCCATCATGGGTGACACTTCACTAGCTACTGTTTACTGCTCTTGTAACATTGATAGAGCCTTCGTGACCTGTGAGCTTTCACTGTACCTATGTCTTTTAAGAGTCATAAGCTTCCTGAGTCTTAGGTGCCTCCTCCCTGCAGCAGGGAATGCTTCAATTAGGAGAAAATAGCTCCCTAACAGTACCATATATATGCAGTATTTAGCACACAAAAACAGAACATATGAACACTGAAGTCAACAGGCTCCTGAAAACACCATGAGCAAAGATCTTTGTTTATAAAGACAAACTATTGCAATTAATAATTAGCCATTGTCCCAACATCTGTTGCTTGTTGTGTCTGCATAAACAGCCCTTTGTCCTGAGTCACCTGTGAGCACTCACAGCAAAGGCAGTACCGTGAGTGCTGTTTTGGGAAATGGCTTGCTGTCAATGCCCTAAGCAGATGCTGGGCCAGCTCCTTCCATTGCACGTGTTATACAAATCATTTGGGTTGGGAAGCCAGGAAGGCTCTACATTTCTGCCTTCTGACATTAGCATATTTTAAGGATTGTTTGCTTATCAACAGGATCAATCTCTAGCTCAGACTGGTCTGGAACTAGCTATGAGGATTCACTGGCCAATAACTACTGCCGTAGTTCAGGAAGTATCATTTGAGAAATGGAGTCAGCTCTTGGTCAAGTCCATTGGGCCAGATCAGTAAGATGAGGCAGTTGCTCCCAGGTAGTTAGAACATGTGTGAACTCAGTGACTCCCTGGACTTCCACTTGCCTATCCTTGCCTAATGTAGCCACGAATAGACATGCACAGCAGCCCTGGCCTGACAAGAATATGGTAAAAAGCTAATGTGGTCTCTGCGCTAAATATTAGCTACACTACTGTTGTGCAGCTATTTTCTCTTAATTGAAGCATTCCCTACTGGAAGGAGGAGAAAGCTCCTAAAACTCAGTGAGTTTTGAGTCACACCACCAAGCAAGCTACCCATACCTGCAAAGGCAACAAGTAAGATGGAATAGTAGAAGAATTTAATGACTATGAATTTAATGATTTTTATGGTACAGAGAAGACCTGAAAAATGAGGGTTCTTATTCATGCTCCCAGCATCCTTTCAGGAAACCTGTGGGAACTATGGCATCTGGCTCTACATAAAGTAATGCCAGGCCGAACTATGGAAGCCATAGTGTGACCTTTATCACTAAGGTCTTCCTGGACCACCATGAGGAGTCTGAACAATGGCACCTTCAGGCTCTTTAAAGCATTCAAGCCTGGGATACCTTCCTAATAAATGTGCATGCCAGTGATACCACAATAGGAATCTGTTACTCTATCTCAGGATTATCCCAATGGGCACTCTTTGTCCTGGAGCTCTACACTGAACTGTCTATGACCTTCTCAACTCTAATATGTCTGAGCCTCTTATATGGCCACAACACTGCCTCCTTTCATGGGGGACAGATATGACTGTCCCTGATTTTTCTGTACTTTCTTCTAAATACCTTTCTTTCCACAATGAATCTTGTACCCCAAATTCCATCTTAGCATCAACTTCCTATACATCCCAAAATGGCACTTAGAGTCACTGGTTCATAACAAAGACAGAACTATAGCATAGGAGGAGGAAATGCCATATTTAAAATAAATTCTCAGTGAAACATAGACTCCCCACCTCAAACAACTCCACTCTACACATAGAATCAGTTCTGTGTGGATTTTAGATCTAAGAATAGTTAAAAAAAAAAAAAAAGAAGAAAGAAAGAAAGAAAGAAAGAAAAAGAGTTATTTTTCAGAGGACCATTAAGAAATGAAAAGTCGTGACACCCTGGATTTTACTATATAAAGAATAGCTGCCTAAGAGAAGACACCATTTGGGCAAAAGGAAAACCCTGTTCAAGTTTCTTTTCTACTGCTGTGATAAAATGACATGGCAAAAAGCAACTTGGGGGAGAAAAGGTTTATTTTATCTCACAATTCCAAGTTCTAGTCCATCATTGTGGATCTAGTCCATCACAGTGTCAGAAACTTGAGACACCTGGTCATATATCCACAGTCAAGTGCAGAGAAAATGCATGGTATTGCTACTCTTACACAGCAACCCCTAGGATATGCCTAGGGAATGGTACCACCCATAGAGGGCAGGGTCTTCCCATTAGTTAACTTATTAAGACAGTCATCCACAGATATGCCCACAGGGCAGTCCAAGACAGATAATCTCCCAGAGACTCTATGTCCAGAAAATATGAAACTGCTTTACACTAAGTAGGGGAAGACAGCTTGATTTTAGAGTGTATTTAGTTCCTAGAGCTACTGTGACAAACCCACACACACCTGGAGTTGTGTGGCAGACTTGTTTCTTCTTTCACACAGCTGGAAACAAGAAGTCTGAAAACATGGCCAAGACTGGAGTTAGGCACTGACATAGAATTGACCCTTCCAGGGACTTCAGTGAGCCATTCCTGGCATCTCTCAGCTTTTGAAGATTGGTGGGGTCCTTGGTGTGTGGTCATATTGCTCAGTCTCTGCCTCTGTGGACATAGTGCCTTCTTTTCTCCCCATGTGGAGCCTCCCCTCTTCCTCTATCTTAAACAAACACATATGAGGTTGCAGAGATGGTTCAGTCAGTAAAGTACTTGCCTTGGAAGCATAAGGACCTGAGTTCAATTCTACAACCCACATAAAAACTGCCTGAAAACATATATACAAGTAACATACACACTGAACAGGTTATATTTAGGAATATATGTGTATACACACATGCATATGACAACAACTAATGAAAAAAAAGAGGCCATGAATTTTAAAGAGAGAGAAGAGGGTATATGGGAAGATTTGGAGGGAGGAAAGGAAAGGAGAAATTATGTAAATACATTATAATTTTAAAACAAAAGGAAATAATTTTTAAAAGATGTTGTAACAGACCAAGAAAGGGAGGAAGGAAGGAAGGAAGATTGCCTGGTATAATCCATGCACTTTTATTCCCAATGCTAAGGAGGTCAGAAAGACAAAAATGCCTAGGGCCTGCTGGTTAGCCAGCATAGCTTACTTTGTGAGCTCAGGCCAGAGACAGAGCCTCTCAAAGGACAATGAGGACAGTAAGATGGCTCAACAGGTTAAGGCACTTGCCACTGAGTCTGACAACCCGAGTTTCAGGCAACATAGCATCCATCTAGGAGGGAAAGAGACAACTTGCAGAAATTTTCTTCTGCATGTGCATATAATAGTGCATGTGCTCACATAGACACTTGAATGTAAATATATATATGGAATGAATGAATGAATGAACACATGAAAAAAATATTTAAAGGTGAGCAGGGCCTGAGGAATGACATCCAAGGTTGTCCCTGACCTCTGCATTCTGGTGCACATGTGTGCACATGCACCAACACACAGACATGCTTCTGTAAACACACAATACTCACACACATACAAACAAAACAGGTGATTAAATTCAGAGCTCAATCAGATAACCCAGAACCATCTTTCTATCACTGCATTCTTAATCCATTGCCACCTCAACACCTCCTGTTTCAAATAAGGAAAGATTACAGTTCCAAGGTGCCTTCAGAGTTGTAATTCAGCCCACATGACTGGGAAGGATATGAGTTTCTCTTTACACAGAAGATATTCAGATGGAAGACTGTAATGCTCTCTCAAAGGCCCTCCAGTTCTAAACTCTGCTGTTCTATAAAAACACATAGTTGTAGCATCACACACGGTAACCACAATAAGATGGTCTTGATTGCTGTATTGTTTGGAGGATAATTCAGAAAGTTTTAACAACAAAGTTTACTGTTAAAAATGAGATGAGGAAAAGTGAAAGAATGAACTGAAGTCAGACACGAAATGAGAATTGGAGTAAAGGGGAGTAAGAAAAATGAAAACATAAGTGTAATGGTTTGTATATGCTTGGCCTATAGGGAGTGGCACTATTAGGAGGTGTGGCCCTGTTGGAGTAAGTGTGTTACTGTGGGTGTGGGCTTTAAGAGCCTTACGCTAGCTGTCTGGAAGTAAGTATTCTGCAAGCAGCCTTCAGATGAAGATGTAGAACTCTCAAGTTCCTCCTGCACCATGCCTGCCTGAGTGCTGCCATGTTCCTGCCTTGATGATAATGGACTGAACCTCTGAACCTGTAAGCCAGACCCAATTAAATGTTATCAATAAAATGTTTTTATGACAATCCAAGCTCTACATGCTTCCCAAGATGGCAACTGTGAATGAATTTATTTCCCTGTTAGAGGTGGCAAGCAGGGCGACCACAAACATCCTCCTGTCCCAAGTATGCCTCTTGGGAGGTGCCCTTAGTTTATATGAAATAAAGGATATCTTGTGCATAGTTAATTAATACAGGGCCCTAGAGATATCTCCCCTTTTCCTCCCCCTCTGCCTCTCTCCATTCCTCTCCTTCTTTCTCTGTGTCCCTTTATTTTCTTCTCCCAGATTCCTCATATCTTTCTCTCCTCCAAGTTCTCCTCTCTCTTCCTCTTCCCTGGCCCTTCCTCCTCCCTCTTCCTCATCTTCTCTTTAAGATAACACCACTGAATAAGAGAATCTAAATGGTTAAGACAGGCCCCTCCACTGCCACAGACACTCACACATATAATCTCAGCACTCAGGAGGCTGAGGTTGAAAAATTGCCACAAGATCAAGACTAACCTGGGCTATATAATGAGTTATACAGTGTGAGACACTGTCTCCAAAAATGAGGAGGAGGAGGTAGAGGAGAAGAAGGTAGAGGAGGAGGGAGATGAGGAGGAAGAGGAGGGAAAGAAAAAGAAAGAGATGGGTATCTCCCTGTAAATGGGAAGCTGTGTCTAATGGAGGCTGTGAGGATTATTAATGAGAAAATTCAAAGATTCCCTTTCTGGGCTCAGTAAAGGTAAAAGGAAACATCCAAGTGGACCCCTGAGTCTACTCTTAAGCACCCTAACCATCTTCTGCAACCCCAGAGGGCTCACTACCTCCAGAGTAGGTCGGGCCCCGAGAGCTAATAAATCATGGTTAGAAAATGTGGCAAGATGTGTATTAAATAAAATATGGCTCATTTAGGTTGCTTTTTACTCTTTCCCATTAAACAGTGGGTATGAACTGAAAGGCTTTAGCACATAAATCCCCCGAATCTAATCTGTAACATGAAGCGTCCATGTGACCTCAGTAGAGGCAGGCATGTGGGGTGAGGCCTGATGCTGAGCAATGAGCTCTCCAAGAGGGTTCTCACAGTTCTCAAGTTGATGCATAAGGAAAAGGTCTGTGTTCTAGATCAAAGAGACAATGCTGACCTTAGAGTTGGGGAGCCTAGGTTTCAGTTCTGGACCTACCTGTCTCATCCTAGGCCAACATTTCAACATCCGTGACAGGATAACAGAACATCAATGAAGAATTCTGCCTCTCTGAGACTTAATGATTCTGTCCTCTTGTTATTTTACTTTTTTCATTATTATTTTTTACATTCCAACCACAGTTTCTCCTCCTGCTTCTTCTACAAGTCCTTCCCCCTACCTCCTCCAATTCATTCCTCCTCCAGTTCTTTCAGAAAAGGGCAGGCAACCAACCAATAGATATCAACCAAACATGGTATATCAAGTTGCAGTAAGACTGGGCACCTCCCCTCATATCAAAGCTGCAGGAGGCAACCCAGTATGAAGAAAAGGGTCCCAAAAGCCGCCAAAAGAGTCAGAGGCAGCCCCTGCTTACATTATTAGCAGTCCTACAAGAAGACCAAGCTACAATTTGGTGGTCTGCCTGAAAATTGGGAATTGCTTTACCTCAAGACCCAGGCACATCACTACTAATCATCTACCTAAAGGACACTTGCTCAACTATGTTCATAGTAGCTTTATTCATAATAGCCAGAAACTGGAGACAATCAAGATGTCCCTCAATAGAAGAACAGGCAAAGGAAATGTGGTACATTTACACAAACAGTGACATCATGAAATTTCCAGGCAAATGGCTGAAACTGTTCTCTTTTTATGAAACAAGGTCTTAGTACGCAGCTCAAGCTGGCCTTCAACTTGTGATGCTTCTAGTTCAGCCTCTCAAGTGATTGGCTTACAGGAACGTAACACCACACCAGACTGATGATTCCAAGTGTGGCCAGAGAAAATGCAGTAGTAGCATATAGCTGTGTTGAGTCCTTAATGGTACTGAGTCAAAATATTTATCAGCACTGAAGCACGTGAAAGGCAGTATGAGCCCAAGGCTCTTACCAGGAAGAAGAGGAATGGAAGACAAAAAGAAGAAAGAAAGAAAAAAGAAATCAAGAATGAAAGCAGAAAGGCCTGCTGGGGTTATTCCTCTAAAGCCTCAATTGCCTGGGATTTCAAAGGAATTAGAGATGTAACAACACAGCTCTGACTTTGCTGAGCATCTCTGTGTCTGTGTGCTTCTAAGGCCCAAATGTGTCACTGCAGCTTCTTCCTAGCAACTGGAAGAATATGTTTCCATCTGGCTGAGCTCTCTGATGACAATTACCCGATGATCTGTTACTCTGACAAATCATGCCACACCTAGCTCTTCTTGTTATATTTCACATATTCTCAGGGGTAAAAATGTTGCTTTCATTCAGTCAAAGACCCAATTCTTAGTAATCTTTTTTTTATAACAGAATACCATGCCTACACCAAGTGAATGATAATTTTGTCTTAATTTTCAAAACAATTTCAATGCATAAAATACACTTTGTCCATCCTAAATCCATTTATCCTCAGAATAGACTTCTGTTTCCTTCTTTGTTGCTTTCTATTCTAGATCAGAATGGAGGCCAAAAGGACAAACACTACTAGGATTGAGTAATTCACTGGGCAGGTTTTATGTTTTCAAGTATGTGTTATTTTGGTCCACTGAGCTTCATTGTAATTCTTTTTTGGATGTGTTTAGTTTCACAATGTGATTAATGACTCAACTTGTCTCCCTGCAATTGTCTTAAGAATTTGCAATAGCAAATTTATTCACTTACTATAAATGCAAAACAGAGATGTGATTCTCAATGCAAATGTTGCCCTTAAAACATACAGATATTTATCACCAAGTGCTTTTGTAATCAACTTTCTGGATTTTGCACACAGTATACTGACTATTAACTTTTAAAAATATAATATTGTCTCTGATAATTACCTAACTCATAACATTGCAAATTGAACTCTTCCTAGCTAAAGACAGCAGCACAGGGAAATAGTCCACACTGTGCACAGTCAAAAGTCTGCCTAATAAGGGCCATGTACTTGACTGACAACTAGTTTCCCCTGGGAATGATGTTAACTAGAATTCTAAGGATAAATGGATTTATAAAGTGACTGTCACAAGTAAATTGGTCACATGTTTGACCTAAATTGATCATCTGGATAACAAACCAGACATCATCCCTCAGGATTCTCTCAGTGAGCCACTGGAATGTTGCTCTCTGAGTCAACAAAGATCCCTGACTTTCCTGAGTGAGCAGTATTAAAAACTCATCTTACTGTCAAAACCACATGCCTCCTCAGTGGCTCTGAGCCTGGGTCAGACTTACAATGGCTGAGCATCCCCCCTCTGCCCCCAACTCTGGATTCCAAACACATAGAAATATTTATCACTTGATCTGTTAATCAGTGTTCATCAATGTGACAGCACCTGTGTAAAGCATCTTAAAAGAGGAAACGTTACTTTGGCTCAGGGTTCAGAGGTTTCGGTCTACAGGCAACCATTTCCTTTGCTTTGGACGGAGACAAGGCAGAACAGCAGAGAGAACACATGATGGAAAGTGGCAGTCAGGAAGTCGAGAGAGGGAGGGGGAGAGAAGGGGGGAGGAACAGACAGAGAGAGAGAGACAGAGACAGAGACAGAGAGACAAAGAGAGATGTGAACAAGGGACAAGATACAGTTTCCACCAGTCTACCACTAGTGCCAATCAGATTACAAACCCTCAGTAAATCCATGGGCTGATAAGTCAAAACCCTCATGACCCAATCACATCCCCAAAGCCCATCAGCTCACAACTGAACCAAGCCCCTGTCATACACCTCTCAGGGACATTTCAAATAAAAACCATGGACACTTGGACATGGTACACTCCCTATCTCTCCTTTTCTTCCCACAATTCATTTGGCAGTGGGATATAGAACACAGCACTCCCAGACAGACACTAGAGAAGTCTCAATCCTCAAACCAGAAAGGCACATATTTTCCAGCATGGTAGTACATACGTCTGATAGCTTATAAATGCTAATGCTATTTCAAGTCCACTTACCTGTTCTTTCATTTCTCTTTTTAACTCAAGAAAGCAGATCTATATTTAACAGTACACCTGAAGCTACAGAAAATTTCTCAGGCTAAAGAGAAAACGCCTCCACGACACATGAGCTGCTAGTGCATCTGGTATTAGACAGTAGGCCCACTCTTATTTTCACAGGAACCGTGCTCATCTTAATTTGAGTAAAAGAGTGTTTCTCAAGGTTATGAATCATACAGGTCTTTAGCGACAGACTGGGACTAGGTATATCTTAGTATATCCTATTTAGCCCCAGATGAAAGTATGCAGCTTCATTGACTACACAGTCAGACCTCTACTTAAGTTCTAGTCTTTAAAAGTATATTATTCATCTTTCTTAATGCTGTGACAAAATATTGACAGAAAGCAGTTTAAGCAAGGTTGGCTTACATTCTGAGAAGATACAATCCATTTTGGCAGCAGGAGCATGAGGCAGTTGGCCATGTTGCTTCTGCTATAAAGAAGCAGAGATGAAGCCTAGTGCTCTAACCCTGCCGCATAGCAAAGGGCCTCCTCCATCCCCTCTGGGAGAATGAACTAATCATCCCCAGGGTAAGACATAGGTTTAGTTGTCACAGTCTTAGTTGTCACAATGCCCCATCACCCCACAGAGACTTCCTTCACTAAGCCATCAGTTATGTGGCTAAAGTTATGTTTGGGTAAAGATATGTGTATCTTTACCCAAGTTCAGAGCTTACAATTTTGAAATCCTTAAAGGAATGGATGTAAGATTTACTCTATTCTTATATATATATATATATATATATATAAAGATTTCTTTATTTTATGTATATGAGTACACTGTAGCTGTCTTCAGACACACCTGAAGAGATCATCAGATCCCATTAGAAATGGTTGTGAGATGCCATGTGGTTGCTGGGAATTGAACTCAGAACCTCTGGAAGAGCAGTCAGTGCTCTTAACCTCTGACCCATCTCTCTGGCCCCTACTCTACTCTTTAAACTGAAACATCATTGAAGTACATGACTTCCCTGTTGCCTCCAGACATCCACAGAGCACAAGGGTAGACAGGATGGACTAGGATGTGAACTGTTACACAATTGCGGTTAGCTAAGAAGAAATACCACAGTTCCATGCATGTTAAATGAGAAGTGTCCAGCGTACAGTGGATGGGATGAGCTAGGCTGAGGTTCACTGATGGCTGCTCCATACCAACCTGGAAAGCCAAGATAAGACTGAAGGCCTTCACATCCTCTGAGTCCAGGCCTCTTTCCCTCAAGCTCCCTAGAGACCTTTGGTCCAGGACAAACAACCTCACTGCTCTGTGAGGCAGAAAGATCACCTCTTTGAGATTTGCGCTGTGCTGTATAGGGTCTGGACCACTCTCAGGGACTTGCTGAAGTGCAGAATCTCCTGGTTCAGTCCTGCTAGAAGCAGTGTCCCTTGTCTGATATCAATAGATTTGTGTCCAGCAATTGTAGCAGCCAGCAGCTGCAGAGGTTACATTTTACATCACCCTTAATTAACCTGACAGGATACAGCCCCACCCCTGTCTGAGACTAAGAGAAGAGGAGAGGCTTGGGGGAAGCCTACAGAAGGGCTTTTATGTTTTTGGCTATTCCACGGGTAAATGTCTCAGAAAATTGCACTTTTATTGTTTCCAGGACCTGAGCCCACATTGCAGCAGCCCAAGCTTGGAAGGTCCTGTCAACTCACCCATCAGCTTTCGCAGGGTGGAAATCTCTGCAAGATTGGACCATTTAGCACATTTAGACATTTAGATATTAATGATAGGGTCCCAGCAAACAGCTGGGATCCAGCTTCCAGTCCTCGATCCTGGAAGTGGTAGCCTTCCCGTTCACCCCTGCTCCAGCCAAAGTGACAAGAACACCATTTTAAGGGAACTTTCTAGAAAGTGTGTTTGTGTGTGTGTGTGTGTGTGTGTGTGTGTGTGTGTAAATTCATGTGCTCAAAGGGGAGGATCAAGGCATAACACTGGAACAAGCTTTATATGTGCTATTTTCTCTGTAAAGATTGAAGTCTATAAACCCAGGATCACTACAGTCTTCTTTGCAGTGACAGGCTGTCACATGGTCCTGTCTATTCATGGTAGAATGCTTGTCTAGCACACACAAATCCCTGGGTTTGATCTCCAGTACCACAAAAAAATAAAACAAAACAAAACAAAACAAAAAACAATAAGCAAACACATCAATCAATCATCTGTTTATTCCCCCACTAGTTCTCAACTAACATCTGAATTGAATGTCTTGTCCAGAAGACAACACTGACAACCTAATTGAAAAACAAAGAAACAAACAAAAACAAAAAACAAAACAAAACAAAACAAAAAAAGCAGGACTATCCCAGAGTCTTAGCCAGACTGGCTCCTTTTAAGTTCAGGAATGTTGAGTATTTTTACAAATGCTTATCAGGTAACAGCCTGTTGTTTTTCTAAATGCAATTTCCAATACGAAACAGAGAGAATAACTTTAACTAGCCTGTTTCAGATATCTTGTACACAGCAGCTATAACGGCCCATGAAATCTCTAAAGAAAAAAATTTAAAAATAATCTGCTTAGGGTGGGAGAGATGGCTCAGTAGGTAAAGAGCTTGCTATGCAAACAGTAGGACCTGGGTTCAGAACTCCAGCACCCACATACAGAGCTGGATGTGGGGGAATATGTCTGTCATCCCAGTGCTTGGGGGCCATGAATTTGGGAGCTTGCTGGATGCTTAGCCTTGCCAAATCAGTGAGAGACCTTATCTCAAAATAAGGGGTGGGAAGAGAAACCTAACACTGACCTTTTCCTGCACACAGACATGTGTGCACCTATGCATGTATAAACATACACACACACTTACAAAGAGAGAAAGAGAGAGAGAAGGATGGAGGGAGGGAGAGAGAGGGAGCAAGAGAGAAATTAAACTGTTCTTTGGAAAGTGACCCAACACTTTAGATTTCATCAAAGATCATAGCAGGAAAATATTAAAAACAAAAACCTAAACTAACTACATTAAATTTGGTCTTTCAGGTTGTTGAAGCTACTTTTTCTGCTTTCCTGCCAATAAATGTAAACTTTTTTCTAATCTAATTCTGTAATGATGTGCCTACATATATTCTATTCCTGTAAGGCTCTGGGCATAGACAGAAAACATCAGAAACAAGAATTTCATGCCTGCGTGTGGAATTCACTCCAGCTATCATAATTATGACTAAGCATTGGTTGCTGTTTTAAATGGACTAGCTAAACTATGTAAGTAACAGATTGCTTAATACATTGTTTTGAAAAGGCAATGGGGGGGGGCTGGAAAGATGGCTCAGCTGTACTTGCTGCTTTTGTAGAAGACCTAAGTTTGATTCCCAGCATACACACAGTAACTTCTGACCCAGGGGATCTGATGCCCTGTTCTAGCCTCACCAAATGTGTGAACCCCAACACACATGTACGTGTGCGTGCACACACAGACACACACACAGTTACGCATGCTGCTGAGAAGTTTTGAGTTCATCGTCTACACACTTAAAGAACTTCACATTTTATTTTCACTCAGAAAGTATTTTTATATTTACAATGATTATTAATAAAATCAAACTTTCCAAAGTTTCTGAGAATATTTTAGTTGTTGTGGGACCTATATGATCAGAATCACACGCTACCAGATGTGAGAAATGTAGCCTTTACTACAGAAATAGTTTCCTTAGAGGGCAGAAAGGTTTGTTTGTGTTTATTGAGGCTGGGGTTCATGTAGCCCTGGCTACCCTCAAATTCACTATGTAACCCAGGCTGGTTGGAATTTCTGGTTTTCCTGCTTCCAACTCCCAAGCACTGGGATACAAGTATGCATCTCTGAACCTAGCTTCAAAATGTTTTAAGATTTCTTTTTAAATTTGAGTTGAATAAGGCCGAGAGGTCAATGAATAGTGAATATTCTTGCTATGTGAAAATATTCTTCTCATTGAGATACTAATTTATTGAAAATACTGATAAACAGTATTTTCCAAAAATAAACTAAGGTAGATCATGCCTGCTACGTTATTGTTGTTGTGAACGCTGGGAATCTGATATTTTTACAGGTCAAGAAGGGTAAACCAGGGAGGAAAAGTACTCTGAAAGTTCAAGGTATAGCAGCTACCACAGTTGATAGAAAACTCAACCTACCATTTCCTAAAAGCCAGGTTAAAAGCTACCTAGTTCTTAGCCAAGACCTATTCTGATACCCACTAAAGAAAGTCAAGTTTTTTCTAGATGGTAAAAAATGTACTATTCTCGTCAATTTTTGTCAACCTGACATAAACCTAAACACATCTTTATCAAATTGGCTTGTGGGCATGTCTGAGGAACATTTTCTTGAATGCTAATTGATATAGTAGGGCCCAGCCCACTGTGAGCAGTGCTATCCTTAGGCAGATGGGCATGGACAGTATACAGTAGAAGAAAGGTAGCTGATCAAGCCATGGGGATCCAGACAGTAAACAGCATTCTTTTGTGGTCTCTGCTTCTGTTCCTACCTTGGGTTCCTGCTTTGAGTTCACACCCTTGGGTTCCTGCTTTGAGTTCACACCCTTGGATTCCTGCTTTGAGTTCACACCCTTGGGTTCCTGCTTTGAGTTCACACCCTGACTTTTCTGTTAGGATGAATTCTAACCTGTAAGCCAGATAGACCCTCATGTATCCCAAGTTGCTTTTGGTTGTTGTGTTTATTATAGCAATAGAAAATCAAATTAGTATAAGTACGTAAAGGAATCTTCATATAGGAAATTTCTAAAATTAATACCTAATATGTATGAAGTGATATATAATCCATACATCCTCCTAAGAATGTGAGAAAAAGGAAGCTGGAGAAACCTGGAGCCCCCAGTCACTTCTGTTCTGTGTAGAAGGGGAGGGAGCTCTACTCTGATCTCTGTTCACATACTCACCATGCCAGTTTCTCTTCTAACATATGCTTCCCATGTAGGAAAGTCATTTTATCTTGTGGGCTATTAAACTTAGTTTCTAATAGACATTAAATTAACAGCCAATTCTATCAGGAGTCTCTTCCCTAAAGGAGCTGGCCAATGAAACATTAACTTTCCAGATCTGTTGAGTCAGAAGAGACCACTTGGGGACATTATTAGAAAGATGATTTTTCTCTAGGCCTCCCTAACCCCATTACAGATTCAGCAGGGTCACATTCATAATTCTTACATTATAATCCCTTTAGTTTACACACTCAGTAACACCAGCCTGTTGTATTTGCTTGCTTGCTGCTCTTGGTTTTTTGACAGAAAGTCTCGCTCTGCTGTAACTTTAATTTTTTCAAATCCTATTTCTAATAATGGTTCTTAAACACTTTAACTTTTCCTTGTAACCCACCACCACCCAGAGGTAGTGTAAAAGAAAGGATACAGGAGGTGGAGGAGAAAGTAGACCTGCTTAGAGAGGTTCTTTGGACTGTCTGTGTTGTTTGGAAATCAGCAGTTCAGTTCACACGTTAACAGGCAGTGGCAGCTCAATACACTTGAAAACACCTCACAGATATACCATCAGTCTAGTTTGGTAGAGTCAGGTTAGCAACTGCAGTGACATGACCTAACAGAGACAACCAGGCCTCAGCCTCAGCTTAAGTCAGCAGGAGGGACCAACAGGAACACCAGAAGAAAAATCAGACAACAGCACTGAGAGACCACACACAACCCAGGGTCCCAGAGCGAAGAAGCCCAAATTGTTTGACCCTAAGGCCTTATTTATACTAAGCAAATGCATTACCACTGAGTTATTTTCCTAGCTCAAAAGATTCTAAGAGTAATTGATGAGAATCTATCCACATTTTTATTTCCCCAGCCAACAAATTATTCAAGGGAGAATCTGAACACAGACACCCTCATTTAAAAGTGATTGTAAATGTTAAAATGAATATACAAATCACTGTATCACAAAGACCAGTAATAACTCTCTACTAGACAAAATTCATTTTATTTCTGTGGATGACAATTACTTATACAACTACCAGCTCTCTGTAAACTGTGGAATTGCAACACACCTAAAAATTGGTGAAAGATACAAATTCACGAAAAATCAGACAACAGCACTGAGAGACTACACACAACCCAGGATCCCAGAGCGAAGAAGCCCAAATTGTTTGCCCTTTTTTAAATCTACTTTTTTCCTGAGAATTTTAATTCCGAAATTAAAATATTTATCAAATACACATCACTGGGATATAACCGCCCCCAAATGAAAATAACAAAAATATCCCTACCATCACAGTTTCTTTTCCTACTGCCATTATTATACTTAAGCTAAGTATGAAAGTTCTGCTCATTAACATGTTAAATTTGCATAACTTAAGGACTAGTATCGACCATCAAAAAGAAAATCTTATTTGCATTTGTCACCACCAGACACAATTTCTAATTATCCTGTTGATAGCCTGAGTTCAGAAGCACATCTGTACCTCCTCCACTAGTGCTTTAACAAGCAGGCTAGAATGGAAAATGAATCCTTTTCTACTAATTTACTGTCTTTATTCTTTTCTCAGGCCCTAGGTCAAAGGGCAGTTCACAAGGCTGAGCAAGGAAGACTTAGCTCCAGCCATTCTAACAATATTGGTACAATTTTCCTTCCTAAGGAATCTGGCACTTCATAAGGTTTCCCAAATCTTGTCTAAATTAAGTATAAAATATAAGCATGTCTGTGTCAAAATTAGCTCAAATCTCATTATGAAAAGAAGAACCTCAGGGAGTTTAAAGATCACTTAACTTGATAGTTCTATGAGCAAACACACCAGGTGGCTGAATGGGCAGCAAAGGGGGCAGGGGTTTAGCCGAGATGACTAACAAGGAGCTGCTTGTGGATTTATGGGGGAGGGTAGGTATGGTGATAATTTGTTGCCAACATGTAGCTCCTTTATCTATAAAAAACAACAACAACAACAAAATAAAACCTTTGAACTATAGAGGTCTTCTGGCTTTTTCCAGAACATCAAAATTTCTTCAACTACAATTGTACTATATTTGCAATGATCTCATCAAAATTTGGGAATAAAAGTCATACCCACTTGAATTAGAGGCTGATTCAATGCTGGAATTCACTTTTTACTAATTAATTGAGTAACTAATCTATAACTGATGGATTTTTTTTCACAGCTTCCCTTGTGGTATGCTAATGATATTTATAATCTCTCTATATGTAGTACTGACTCGATTGTTTTGACAGATTTTTTATGAAAACTGAGTGGGGGTTTTTTGACAAGCATTAAATCACCCCCAATTCTACACAGTCAATATGATCCTCTGTGTGGTGCTGATTTGTGAACTCATGTAATCCTGTGATGAAGCTATCCTCGGGAATTATGAGGTTGTTTTTTAAGTTTCTTTCTTGGTTTTGTGGTGTGGTGGTGGTGGTTAATGATACAGGGTCTCATGTAGCATAGGCTGGCCTCAAACTCATGATATAGTGAAGCTGACCTAGAACTCCTGATCACCCTACCTCTACCTCGTAAGTACTGGGATTCTAGAAGCACACCATGGCTGGCTTAAAAATGATGTTGTCCTGTGCTGTGTTGTTTTTTTACTTTCTATGCGTCCTATTCACACCAAGGAATCTAGAAATAAGCACAAATTAAATCAATTTCTTTCTTTCTTTCTTTCTTTGAATCTAAACAACAGCTGGTGAACAAGACACTAAAATATTTTATCTTTTATAAATAATAAATTACGTGTTTGCTTGACACTCTCCCTTGGTGATCTAATAGTTGCTGCCATTGAGCACTCAGGATGAACAGGTCCCTGAAGTTATTAAACATCATTGTCATCAGAATGATAAACGAAGAGCTGTACTCTTCACTGCAGAAAGCTGATGCCCCAAGGTGCTCAAAACAGCAGACACACATGAGCACCTGTGTGTGCCAATGCATTACTCCCGCTCCAAATTAATATCTTAGCGTTTCCTTCCCATCCTGCTTTTTATTCATAGTCTTTATGATGTAAACCTGTACAGATGAAAGTTAGCCTAGCATTCTTCACATTAGGATGAGTGACAAGGTGACCCACAAATTCTTCTCTACTTTATTGCCTATGAAGCCCAGTTAACCTGTGGAAAGAAAAATACTGATGTTATCTTCTGATGCAGATGTTCTCTGGCTCTGCAGCCCTCTTCTGGTGATGCACTGAACAGAACTGTGCTGTCAGTAGTTGTAGGCAAACCAAGCCAGCTGGAGTGGAAACCTGCGTCCTTCAGATCGAACTAAGACTCCCCAGAGAGCACATGGCACAAATGTGATTCTTTTAAAAAGGAAGGGGTATTTAAAATAAATTCCCTTGTGCTTAATTCCCACCTGCCCTCCTTTCTAAAATAATCTGTCTGAGAACACACTCATAGGCATGTAGCCACCCTTCCATCCTTCCAGTTCTTCTCCTCTAGGACTTTTTACAAACATAAATCATAATTCCAATCCAGAATTTTACTGAGAGTCTGTGTATTCCTCTGACTGAAAATCTATACAGATGATGACTTGAAGTAGAGAAGTCACCAAAACCTTATAAAATGTGGCCAAAATTCATAGTAAACATCCTGTCTTTGCCCCAGTCTCCTTTTCCAACAGGGAAAGTATAACACCTAAGGATGTTCGTTAGTGGTGGATGGTGTGATATCTGTAATCCCGGTACTTGGGAGGCTGAGGCAGGAAGAACCGGATTTCAAGGTAATGCTCAATAACAAAGCAAGTTTGATACCAGTCTGGGCTACAAGAAAACAAATCTCAAATAACAGGCAATAAATAAATAACTTAAGGGCTGGGAAGATGGTTCAGTGGTTAAAGTGTTTACCCCATAAATGTGAGGATTCCTAGAACTCACATAAATGCCTGGTAGGCATGGTGGTCCTCTGAAATCCCAAGGCCAGAAGGCAGAGACAGAATTCCTAGAGCCATAAGCTGCCTAGCAAGACTATCCATATGGAAGAACTCTGGGTTTGATTGAGAGACCCTGCCTCAGTGAATAACATGGAACGCCACCAAGGATGATTCTTTCCATCAGTCTTGAACCTCCATATGCACAGGTACACACAAGAAACACACACACACACACATACGGAAAAGGAAATAGGGCATCTAGTATTTTGTCTGGGGTCTGATTGCCCTGAATCCAGGAATGAGTTCTCAGAGGAACATATTTCATAATGTTATTTGAATTAAAAACATGAAATTACATCAAGTAAGTCTAATTTATTATTTCATAAATAAAATTGATTTGGGTCAAATAGGTCAAATGGTAGACATCATTCATAAAATGAATAAGTTAAATCTGGACCTCTTAATAAAAATGCTTAAAACAAATATTCATATTATATGTAAATACATAGCATAACCATTTATTTTAAAGTATTTATATATCTTAAAGTACTGTTTGATAAGTAAATTATGGTATTCCCATTAATAACTGATTCTAACTTTTTGGACTAAGCAAGAAACCTTTAAGAGAAATCTTTAAGAGAATAACGACTACCAGCAAAAACTCCTTAGATGAAGTAAAGCCTATGTTTCCTGAAATCTTGGCGAGGAAATGACACTGGAACATCATATTATTTTCTGTCATTATGATGGATGATTAGGAAAATCAACTAAAAGGAGGAAAGATTTACTTTGGCTCCCAGTTTCAGAGGGATCAGCCCTGTCAGCTGGCTTCACTGTCGAAGGGTTGTATGTGTTAAGAAAGAACATCATGGAGCAAGTGTGTGGTGGAACAAAGCTGCCTCCCTAATGAGAGGGAAGGCAGGTTCTAGAGTCCAACTGCCCCTCCAAGGGACACTCCAATGGCATAACCTTCCACGGGGTCCCATCACCTAAAGGTTCTACTACCTCCTAACACCACTACCCTGGGGACCAAACCTCAGCACACACTGTATTTGGGGTCATCTAAGATACAACCCATAGGCTAGAGAGATGGCTCAGCAATTAAGAGTGCTCTTAGAAAGAACATGCATTCAGTGCCAGCTCTGTGTCAGGTGGCTCACAACTAACTGCTTGTAATTCCAAATCCAGTGGATCTGATGCTTTCTTCTAGTCTCTTTAGCCAGTTGCATTCAGGTAAACAAACCTTCAGACACAGACACACACATGTGTACACACATACAGACAGACAAATTTAAATAATTTAAAAAAGGAAGAAGGAAAGAGGGAAGGAAGGAAGTAGGAAGGAAGGAAAGAAGGAAAGAAAGGAAGGAAGGAAAGAAGGAAGGAAGGGAGGGAGGGAGGGGAGGAGGGAGGGAGGAAGGAAGGAAGAGAAGAAGGAAGGAAGAAAGGAAGGAAGGAAGGAAAGAGTGAAACCAATCCATAACTCAGGGTAATAAATCAGTCAGGTGAGTTCCAGCTGTTAGCTTTCAACAAGTAATTGAGTGGTCAGGGATATAACACTGAAAATAATTTCTGATAATAAATCACTGTGGGTTCTGGCACACCAAAAGGAGTCTTTTCTCTGTCATAATTCTTCCCTTTTGAGGTGAAAATCTATGAAGATGAAACATAATGCCAGTTGCAACAGATAATAGCTATACAGACATAAGCAGCAACCTCCAAGTGCACGTCTGCATTTCATATCTAATTATCAGCTCTGTTTAGTGTGTGCATGTGTATGTATGAGTGGTTTGATGAACTCTTTGCTAATAGTACAGGAAGTGATAGTCTTAATTAAATTTTTTGACATTTAAAGCCTTACAGCTATGAGAAATTAGAAGTCTCAAATTTATATACATATTTATGATGTTGGGAAACAGACATTAATAAGAGAGTTTTTAAGTGTTATTCACAGTGAGCTAAAATGCTATGAGGGAAACTGAATAGAAATACTTGTTTCAGGAAAAAAGAAAGAATGTAAAATATCCTAGGTATTAAAAAAATAGCTTCTAGGGCTAGCACAGTGGCTCATTAGCTGGGAGATAGTTCATCAAGTACAATCAAGAGGCCTGAGTTCAAATCTCCAGCACCCACATAAAAGCCAGGTGTGACTATGTGTGCCTGTCACCCCAGCACTGGAGCTTGAGGGATAAAAACAGGAAGATCTCTGGAGCTTTCTAGGAGAAATAAGATAACAATGACTACAAGCTCCAGGTTCATGTCTCATGAGATAAGTCAGAAATAGAGAATATGCAGTGTGTTTCTCTAGCCTCCTCACCTGTATGCATGGGTATACACACACTTGTATGCACAGATGTACGCACATACACACAGAGGCCCACATACACATGCACACCTGTACACACGCACATGCATGCACACATGTACAGACATGCACATGTGCACATGCACACATGCATGCATGCACACATGTACAGACATGCTCATGCACACACACCTACATACACATACACACATGCATACACATGTGAACACACATGAACACATATGCACATGCACACACATGCATACACGTGCACACTTTTTTTTTTTTAAGAGAGAGGGCTGGAGATATGGCTGGATAGTTAAGAACACTTACCTATTCTGGCAGAGGACTCTAATTTGGTTGCCAGGACCAACATCATGTGGTTCACAATGGCCAATAGCTACAGCTCTAAGGGATCCAGTGTCGTCTTCTGGCCTCCTTGGACAATTGCAGTCACATGCACAGACCCACATACATACATGGAAATGTAATAAATCTTTTAAAAGAACATGCAAGCTTCTTGTTTGTTTGTTTTGTTTTTCGAGAGACAGGGTTTCTCTGTGTAGTTCTAGCTGTCCTGGAACTCACTTGTAGATCAGGCTGGCCTTGAACTCAGAAATCCACCTGCCTCTGCCTCCCAAGTGCTGGGATTAAAGGCATGAGCCACCACTGCCTGGTCCATGCAAGCTTCTTTATGTCTATATAAATGGGGATGGAGAGGATGAAGAGTGGAGTTTCATATCTTGGTGGATTTAGTTTTCACTGGGTACATTTAAAGCAGAGATAGTGAAGTTTTATTTTAAGATATATATGGTAAACTAAAAACATTTCAACTTAAAATTATGTTACAAATTTAAGTGTTGATCTAAAATACAAAGAGGACATATACATTGTATAAATTCTTTTAGGAAAAACAGTGGAGCACCTCCATTGAACACTCAGATTTTACAGCACAATCCATTTCTGCTTTAAATTCAATATTAAACCCTGACAAATGATTTTTTTTTACTCCAGTTAGAAAATCATGATTATAGCAGCTTAGAAACAATTGTTACAAAACACACACACACACACACACACACACGGACACGGACACGGACACGGACACAGACATGGACACCGATAGATATCTCACTTTAATGCCCTGAGAGGGACCATGGGAGCTACAGGCAGTCTGAGGCAGAGTGAACACAGATGACAAGGTTCAGGCTGGATTCTATCAGGAAAAACAAAAGGTTCTATTTGTAACATGGCCAGAAAACTTCCCATCAGGCTCTGCTGCTGATTGATAGGAACTCAAGGCAACAAAATAACAGTAGCAAAGGAGTCTACCAGCAATACTCTCGTAAGCAAGATATGAGAGAAGCCATTTGTACCCACACAAAGCCAGGAAAGGGAAAAAAGAATCAAGGTAACACTGACTTCACTTTGAAATGAAAGGGTGAGTGGCCTCTGGCTCTATCCAAATACTGTACAAAGACGAAAAGATAAAATGAAGGACACACTCATTTTAAAAATTTAGCCTTATGGCAATCAAGATGGTTCATCAGATAAAGACTGTCATTGTACAAGTCTCATGGCCAGAGTCTGCTCCCCAGAATTCACATTAAAAAGCTGTATATTCTAGCATGCATCTGGCATCCAGCACTCATATATGAAATGAGAGAAAGAGATAGAACATCACTTGGAAGCTTACTAGTCAACCTGGAGCATGCAGTATGGTAAAAATACAACAAGAGAGACATTGCCTAGAAATAAGGTAGAAGGAGAAAACCACGTCCCAAAAGTTGTCCCCTAGCATCTGCATATATGCTGTGGCACAAGCATGATACCCTATCACAATCAATCATCATCAATCAGTCAATCAATCCATCAATTAGACCTCAGTTCATATTTCTTATCTGGAAAGGAAAAGAGATGTACTTTTGTGAGAATCACAATGGTAAGCTATACTTGTGTTTATCATAACCGTATGATAAAGTGTTTGTAATGATGAGAGGATACATGCTTCCTCTGCCTCAAGCATGTTTTCCTCACTACCTAAGTTGATCCTTCTCAGCAGGAAACCTACTGTTCTTTGCCTCTTCAACCTTTGCCCTCTCTTAAAAATTAATGACTAAGTCTACTGCAGTTTCACAACCCACACCTTTTAGTCACTTGTGGTCTTCAAATTAAGGGACAGTTTTATTTTTGCAACTCATTTTTGTGAAAAAAAAATCCTCTGCATATTCAATATATGCCTGTAGGTGCTTCATGAAAAAGTAAGTGAGATGTGTTAGGACTTTAAACACACATTGAAGATTTTTATTTTCTCCTATTAAACTCATAAATAGCAGCTATTTGACAAGCAGACTGAAGTTCTTAATGGCAGCAATTATAAGTTCCTGTCTATTTTAAAACTCATTCTTTTTTGTGATGAATGTATTCTCTGCCTTGACAGACACACACAAAAAAATTCCCTTTAAAAAAAATCTGAGAGTTTTTTTATGTTCTATGTCTTTGTGGTTCTTGATATAAAGATGAGTGGTATACTGTTAAGTGTCAACAAGCTGGGACAACTGAAGATATTCTGGTCATCTTCCTGCCTGGTAGGTGATCCTTTCTGACAGCTCCCTATGATTCAGCACAAGGATCCCTTAGCACTCTCACAAAGTTCATGTCAAATGGGGATGCTACTGCAAAGGCTAGGTTGGTGCCCTGAAAGCTGCGGGTGTGAGGCAAAGTCCTGACAGGAGGCCCCTTTCTCTTGACCCATATGAGTAACCACAGAGCCTGCCTCACCTTTGAAGAACAGCTTGTAAACCCCTCTTGCGTCTAGCTTGCTTCTAGCTTGTGCCACCTTGTTCCTGCCTCTCCACACCCTCCTTCTTTGCCTCACTGATGGCAAAGAAGCCTGACAGCTGACTGCAGGTGTGTGCTGTCAGAACTGTTGTGTCTCATCTCGCTCTGGTCTTGGGACTCCTCCAGCAGACACTTCTGTTCCACTCTCTCCTTTTCATCCTGTCTCTGCTGAGCCATGCTTTTTCTCAAAGAGGATAATTGGCTCTTTTGTTCTCTGAATATCCCTTCGCTGACCTTCCTAATAAGCTAGCAGAGGTTCTGTAGGGGAACAAGACTGCTGTCCTGTAGCTGAGAAAACCCATAATTCCCAGCACCAATTTCTGTGGCTTTTGAAACAGTTTGCTCTTATACCCTGCAACTTCACGTGTGAGGATATTCATTCATCTGTTTGTTAATTAATTTATTCCCTTTTTATGTGTATTCTGTGCCTAGCATTCTGCAGGACATTAGGGACAAATGAACAGGATACACTACACCTCTTAGTCTGATGGAAGAGGTAAACATACCCCCAGTAGTAACAGTGTAATTGGTTACAAACATGATACTGCTAACGGAAGTGTTTACACATGGTGTTATATAATGTCAGAATATATGACAAGGAGACTGGCAGATCATGATTCCTGAGTCCTGACCCCAAGCTTATGACATATCAATCAAATGGGGCTGGCTCTATTTCCATCTCACAAAGGAAGAAACTGAGACATCAAGAATAAACAGTCTAATCCGGGCAGTGGTGGTGCATGCCTTTAATCCCAGCACTTGGAAGGCAGAGGCAGGTGGATTTCTGTATTCACAGCCAGCCTGGTCTGTAGAGTGAGTTCCAGGACAGACAGGGGTACACAGAGAAACCTTGTCTTTCCAGGACAGCCAGGGGTACACAGAGAAACCTTGTCTCAAAAAAACAAACAAAAAAAAAAACAAAAAACAAAAAACAAACAAACAAAAAGAATAAACAGCCAGAGAGCTGGAAAGATAGGCCAGCAGTAGTTCAGAGTATGTATTGCTCTTCCGGAGGATATCAGTTCAGTTCCAGGCTCCCACATTAGGCAGCCCATATCACTCCAGCTACAAGGGGTTTGAAACCCTCTACTGGCTTCTAAGGACACCTGAACTCATGCCATGTGCACATATAAGTGCACACACACACACACACACACACAGATGCTCCATTTAAAATATTTTTAAAACCTATTTTAAAAAATAATCATCCCGGGTATTCTGAGCTTTTGAGTTAATATCAGTGAGTGGACCAAAGGAACGAAGTATCCACACTGGTCTTCCTTCTTCTTGAGTTTCTTGTGGTTTGTGGATTGTATTTTGGGTATTCCAAGCTTCTGGGCTAATATCCACTTATCAGAGAGAGCATACTATGTGTGTTATTTTGTGATTGGGTAACCTCCCTCAGGATGATATTTTCCAGATCCATCCACTTCCCTAAGAATTTCATAAATTCATTGTTTTTAATAGCTGAGTAGTATTCCATTGTGTAAATGTACCATATTTTGTTTCCATTCCTCTTTTGAGGGACATCTGGGTTGTTTCCAGTTTCTGGCTAGTATAAATAAGGCTGCTATGAATATAGTGGAGCATGTGTCCTTATTACATGTTGGAGCATCTTCTGGGTATGTGCCCAGGAGTGGTATAGCTAGGTCCTCTGGTAGTACTATGTCCAATTTCCAGAGGAACCACCAAGCTAATTTCCAGAGTGGTTGTACCAGCTTGCAATCCCACCAGCAATGGAAGAGTGTTCCTCTTTCTCCACATCCTCGCCAGCATCTGCTGTCACCTGAGTTTTTGATCTTAGCCATTTTGACTGGTGTGAGGTGGAATCTCAGGGTTGTTTTGATTTGCATTTCCCTGATGACTAAGGATGTTGAACATTTCTTTAAGTACTTCTCAGCCATTCTGTATTCCTCAGTTGAGAATTCTTTGTTCAGCTCTGTACCCCATTTTTAATAGGGTTGTTTGGCTCTCTGGAGTCTAACTTCTTGAGTTCTTTGCATATATTAGACATTAGCCCTCTATCGGATGTAGGATTGGTAAAGATCTTATCCCAATCTGTTGGTTGCTGTTTTGTCCTATTGACAGTGTCCTTTTCTTGATCTTAGAGCATAAGTCATTGGTGTTCTGTTCAGGAAATTTTCTCCTGTGCCCATGTGTTCGAGGCTCTTCCCCACTTTCTCTTCTATTAGTTTCAGTGTATCTGGTTTTATGTGAAGGTCCTTGATCCACTTCAACTTGAGCTTTGTACAAGGAGATAAGAATTGATCAATTTGCATTCTTCTACATGCTGACCTCCAGTTGAACCAGCACCATTTGTTGAAAATGCTGTCGTTTTCCACTGAATGGTTTTCCTTTGTCAAAGATCAAGTTACCATAGGTGTGTAGGTTCATTTCTGGGTCTTCAATTCTGTTTCATTGATCTACTTACCTGTCTCTGTACCAGTACCATGCAGTTTTTATCATTATTGCTCTGTAATCAGGGACTAAACCACCAACCAAAGAGTATTACATGGAGTGACTCATGGCTTCAGATGCATATGTAGCAGAGGGTGGTCTTGTTGGACATCAGTGGGAGGAGAGGTCCTTGGTCCTGTGAAGGCTCAATGCCTCAGTGTAGGGGAATGCCAGGACAGAGAAGCAGGAGTGGGTGGGTAGGTAGGGGAATACACTCATAGAAGCAGGGGGAGTGGGGATGGGATAGGAGGTTTTTGAAGGGGAAACCAGGAAAGGGGATAACATTTGAAATGTAAATAAAGAAAATATCTGATAAACTTTTTTCAAAAATAATAATCATCCCATGAACCAATAATAGCTATACTTGCCTTCATAAGAGAAATCCCATCAACACACCAACATGGATGGAGTAAGGGCTTAACCAGACCTCTACCCTACCTGAGGAGATCTGTCAGCTGATGGCTGCTGAGAGATGCAAAGTCCATTTTCTTCAGGGATACAGTCACTGGTAGATTGCCCATGCTCTAGTGGATGGACATACATTTATGCATTTATGGATTCAGTGGGTTTTGAGGGAGAGAGAGAGAGAGAGAGAGAGAGAGAGAGAGAGAGAGGATATGAAGTAGGGAAGAGAACGTGAAAGGGAGGAGAGAAAGGATATGAAGTGGGGAAAGGAATGTGAAGGGGAATTGGGGAAACAGAGAGAAAGTGAAGAGAAAATACGATCAAAATAACCCTGTAAATATGTATAAAATATCAAATAATTTTTAAATTAACAAAAAGGAATAGACAACGTAAAGCAACACCTGCAATGAGGAATGGGGTCAGAATCTGGACCTGAGTCTGCATGACCCTCATGCTGACATCATTAACCCATATGCATCCTTGTCTCCCATGTAAGCCATGATCAGAGACTAAAGAGACTGGGCTACTTATCTACCATGAAATGTTTGTGCTACATCAAAGGATCTTGGTGTTGGAGGGGTCACATGTCCTTGAAAATGCAAGGTGGCTACCAACCTATAGAGACTCCCTTGCAGGCAAATGAGCTCTGTGCTCCCTGTAGTAATCTGGGCTGTCCCTCTGTCAGATCTAACCAACAGAACACGATCAAAGTTTCACTGTTAGTTCCAAACTCAAATTGGAAGAGACCAGCAGCTTCTACTCTCTGCCTCCTAGAATACTTTCTCTGATGGGAGATGAATGACAGATGAGAAATCCAATGATTCTGAGATAGCCACACTTGAAGCAAGCTCAGGCCAGACAGTCAAAGAAGCTGGGCTAATAAGGAAAGATACCCAGCCTGTCTGGCTGTTGCAGCCTCCACAACCCAGGCTTCAGAGATGAGAAGAAAAATCCCCTTGGCTCTTTAGTCCTACCAATTCAGTAAAAAGGAAAGTTAGACATTTAAGTCAGTCCCACAAATCAATTCCCAAATATGAGCAACTGTAAGTACCAGCTGAGGTCCTATCAGCATGGAGCAGACACAACTATGCCATGTGCCCTACTGGAATTCTTACTCAGTGCTGGGAACATAGTGAAACGCTTGGCATTTTTTCTGACAGAGTATGGGTGATATCTTACATGGAAGATCTTTTGGCATTGTGGTGGAAGTAATGTACACATTCCTCACACTTGAACGCACAGGCACACACATACACACACCATTTCCCTTGAACTCGTCTGTTTACTTTACAGTAAATCTGAACACTGGAACATTTCAAATATCTTTAGCTTTATAATTCAGGCTACGGTAAAGTCAACCAATGCCAAATGCCCTTCCACAAAGGAGGAGCATCTTATTTCTAGATTAAACTCAGGCTGCAAGAATGATGTGAGTCTTTTTTATCCAACTCCCCCCTTTTCTTTTACTTTTGAAAATATAACTTTGATAGAACATAACAGAATAAAGAAATGATGATGTCCATTTCCACTGTTCCTATCACACACTCATCAAATCTTTTTTATGTATCTTATGTATAGCCCAAGCTGACCTAAAACTATAGGCCCTTCTGCCTCAACCTCCCAAGTGCCAAGATTATGTACACACTACTAATTCTGAATTTATCAAATCTTGACATGTTAACCTTATTTAAAAGTTACATATATTTGGAATCTCTTCTCTTACTGCCTCTTCCAGCCCCTCTCCTAGAAATCATCATTCTGAATTTGTCCTTAACCATTCCTAGCCTGTGTACATAAAGGAACAAATAAAAAAGCAGCAATTTGACTGATTTTCAAACTTGGAATCAACATTATCATTCTGTTAGTTACTTTTCTATTGCTGTGATAAATGTATGACTTGCTGGATGCCATGGCTCCTGTCTTTAATTCCAGCACTTGAGAGGCAGAAACAGGTAGATCTCAGCAAGTTCAGGGCCAGTCCGGTCTACATAGCAAATTCAAGGCTAGCCAGGGCTACATGGTGACACCCTAGGAAGAAAAAAGCCTACTATGACCAAAGCAACTTATAAAACAATTACATGTACTGGTTCCAGCAGGTTAGAGTCCACAATGGCAGCAGAAACAGCCTAGAGCTCACATCTCCATAAACAGGAAGCAAGTAGCACACTAAAATGGCAGTCTTTTGAAACATTAAAGCCCATCCCCAGTGACACACTGCTTCCAACAAGGCCACACCCCCTAATCCTTTCCAAACAATCCTACCATCTAGGAACCAAATACTCAAATATATGAGCCTATGTGGGCTATTCTCATTCAAACCACCACAATTACAATGCCCCCAAATAAGTAAATTGCATAAATTGTACAATAAAAATTAATTATACACTAGGGATCCCAGAGCAAGCTGGCTAGTAAAACTAACCAAGTAAGTGAGCTCTGAGTTTGATTGACCAACCTCAATCAAAGAATAAGGTTGGAGTGTGATCTAGGAAGATTCCTGATGTCAACCTTAGGCCTCCATGTGCATTTACTATACTTGTGTTCACACACATGCAAACATGCATGTAGTCACATGCGCCTCCACTAGAGAGAAGGAAAGTCAGAGGAACCTTTCCCTTTCCCGTAGGAACCATGGTTATGGTTTCCTCATGTCCTCATACACCATGTGCCCTAATGAGGTACTGGTATAAAATTTTTGTAGTGTGTGCCTATGTGCATGCATGCATGTGTTTGTGTGTGTGCACATGCATGTGCATGTGTCTGTGTACACATTGCATGTATGTACATATGTGTATACATGCATTGTGTTGCATGTGTGTGTATGTGTGTATGCATGTGTGTTTTTGTGTGTGTGCATGTGTGTACATCCTGTACCACCTAGCAAAGCCCTTCATGCCTGGAAAGATGAAGCCCAAGTCAGGGTGGTTTCTTTTCCTCACTGTTTCTAGTGTCACTTCATTTTTGCATCATCTAAGATCAGATTTAAAAAAAAAAAAAAAGATCTAGAATCAAGAAGCACTGCTGGATGCTCTCATCTGGCTGCAGGGTGCTCTGCAAAATGTATGCTCAATGTATGCTCTGTGAAGCTTCAGTAACACAACAAATATGTTCCTGCTTCCCAGATGGAAGAGCCTCAGTTGGGCATGGAACAGGTGCTTAACTTTCTGGGGAGGAAAGAGACCTACTTCCTCCCTGTTCTTTGTGTTTGGTATGAATTTATTATGACACAAATATGAGAGGGAGCCCAGGGGACAGAAGAGGAAGAAAGTTATTTTAAAGCATGAGATTTTTCTAAGCTTTGCAATGTTTTTGCTTTCTTTGATTCCTGAATTCAGCAGCGTCTTGTAAATTGAGTGTACCATTACAGGCAAGATATTATCCCAATAACCATAGAAAATGTTCGTATTGTGGGTATTTTAATTCTCATATTTGGCTCAGTCCCAGCAAATGCTCTCTTTTCTGGGTCTTGCTCACAGTCATTCTCTGCCTGCCTGTCCATCCATTCACCCATCCCTACTCAGCAAATAGATGTCAAATGTCCATTTTCCCAGCACTGTTCTAGGACCAAGGACATCATAATGAACCATAGAGACAAGATGTGATTTTTCTTTCCAGTTGAGCAAGACAGTGATGGAATGTGAAATTGGAGCTGACAGAAAGGATGGTCCAGCTGGGCTGTTTGGGACAGCCTCCTTCAGTGGGTAAATTCTAAGCCAACCTCTCCCCCTGATCCCATGTGAGTGGGCAGCCAGTCCTGCAGAGTTCTGCTAAATGGCTCCAGATCTGAGGGCAGTGAGCAGGTCGGGGCAGGGAGAGGGAGTCAGGTATCAGGCAGTGAAGGTTTCTTCTGAGTGCTGTGAGAAGTAATCTTGTGTTTCTTAGTTTTATTTTGGTTTTTACATATTGGAAAGACAAATATTTTTTTTTATTTTTTTATTTATTTATTTTTTGTTTTGTTTTGTTTTGGTTTTGGTTTTTTGAGACAGGGTTTCTCTGTATAGCCCTGGCTGTCCTGGAACTCACTCTGTGTAGACCAGGCTAGCCTTGAACTCAGAAATCTGCCTGCCTCTGCCTCCCAAGTGCTGGGATTAAAGGTGTGCGCCACCACCGCCTGGCGCAAATAAATTTTTTAAAGTTTAATCAAAGGTCAATGGCTCCATGAGGGTGCTTGCTACCAAGTCTGACAACCTGAGTTCAGTTCCTGGGGCACACATAGTGGAAGGAGAGAACTGACTCCAAGTTGTACTCTGACCTCCATAGTCACACACATACATATACAATGAATAAGTGTAGTTTTTTTATTAAAATACTCAATAGCTGTTTGAATCAAGGAAGCTGGTAATAGGTGGTTATGATGCTAATGAGAAGTTAAAAGATCCTGTGTTGTGGCAAGGAAGGACAATGGAAGCCTAAGGGTGTATTTCTTTATAGAACAAACAGGCTCATAAATGAATGAATATATAAAATAAATGGATAGGATGAGGGAGAAGAAAAATTCCAGCATACCTGTATGTGAGTGTTAACAACTGTATAGAGAGAAAAGGAGAAAGACCAGCAAGGAAATTGCTGAAAATGACTTAAGAGATGATAAACTCTCAAGAAGACATGAGAAGTGCAAGAAATAAAAAAGGGTTTATGTGTTTTGGGAGGGTGGAGAAGAGGAAAAGGCATCAGTAGCCTGCTGCTTGAACTTTTAATAGGAACTGTCCCCAGGAGCTTATATGTGTAAAGACCTGGTGTCCACCTGGTGTGCCGTTCCAGGAAGCTGTGGGATCTTTAGGAGGTGGAACCATACTGAAGGAAGTGTGGATCACTGGGATTCCAGCTTTGAGGTTTTATAGCCCAGTTCCACTTCCTGTTCTTTCTCAGCTTCCTGGTCAGCTAAGATGGGAATCAAATAGCTTCGCATCCTGCTGTCACACCTTCCACCATGACAAACTCTTCCCTCTTCTTCCCCGATATTATTTTGTATTGGGTATTGTTCACAACAATAAGAAAATACTAGCAGTGATGTATTATTTTGAAATATACAGTTAATATGTTTGGAATTATTTAAAATTTATATTGAGAAAAACATGTATTTTTAGTATTGTTGTACACAAGCATCTACATAAGAGTCATAAATTGATTGTTGTTTTATATCAAACAACTTTTAAAATACTCATTTTTATTGTTATAATATTTTATAAATTTTAAAGAATATGACAAAAAAAGATATTGTAGGTATTGAAGGGGGTTCTCTGGGAGGAGTTGGGGTACAAAAGAAAAACAAGAATGTGATTTAATTCTATTTACTTAAAATACATTTTTAAATGTTAATAAATTCAGATAAATTGAAATCATGTAACTTTTCTCATCATAATGCAACAAAACTTAAAAAAAAAATCTGAACATGTCTGTAACCAAAACATCTGGGAGGTAGCAGCAGGAAGATAATAAGTAATAATGTAGCCTGGGCTACATTGCAAACCTAAAGCCAAACTAGATATAAATGACCTTTCTTTAAGTAATGACTTAGGTCAATCGTTTTGTAACTATTTTAGAATCTTTGTATTCGGGTATTCTCTCTCTCTCTCTCTCTCCTCCCCCCTCTCTCCCCTTAAGTTTTCCATACTTCAAATTTGCAAATCTCCTACCGCTGCCTCCCAGTGCTGGGATTACAGACATGTATCATCCCACCTGGCTCCAAACATTTTTAAGAATGTATTTTTCATCAAGCATCATGACATAATTCCAGCCTCAAGTGGCTGAGGCAGGAGGATCACTAATCTGAGGCCATAATGGACTACATAAAAAAATGGTAATAATAAAACAACTAAAGCAAAAAAAAAAAGAAAAGAAAAGAAAACTAACACAGATAAATACAGCAAAGTTGGCTAAATTGTGGGGAAGGTGATGGCTGCAAGGGCAAGACTCCTTTACAAACTTCTTGTGCCTTTTAAGTTAAAAAAAAAAGAAGTGTGTGTGCAAGCACACATGCATGCATGCATGTATATGTGTGCATGCCAAGTATGTGTGCAGGTGCCAACAGAAGTCATAAGAGGGTGTTGGATCCCCTGAGGTTGTGAGACATAGGTGCTAGGAACTGAACTCAAGTCCTTGGCAAGAGCATTGTGTTCTCCTATTAGCTGAGCCATCTCTCCAACCACAGGTACCACTCACTTCTGTATCCCACTTTCCAGCACTGTGCTAAACAGTGAGAGGTATTTGAAGAACAAATACAGAGTGTGTGAGTAGAACACATTGGAACTTCATGCAAAACACTCAATAAATTTGGCAAAAGACTAGGGAGAAACTAAATGTTAAATGTGGTACCTTCCACGTACGTGAGCTTATTTATAAGTGGCAAAGTCAAAATTGGGATACACTATCTCATTTCTGATTCCATAATTTTTTCCCCTCAGCCACATCATGGGGTAATTTGGAAATTATTTTCCTCCACCTGGGGCTCAGCAGAGTGAGTGGGCCCTTTACATGCTGTGTATGTGTGGCTGGTCTCCTTGTTAATTCTCAAGTACAGGATGTTTCTTGGAAATCACTTCTGTGTTCATAAAAAGAGAGAATCACCACAAGGTTCTTGATGTCCTTCCATGGAGTTACTTTCCTAGTACATACGGGATAATGACAGTCTTGAAAGACGATCTCTAACCCTAGGTAACTTGGGTAATGAGCCTCACAGCTCTACTAAAATGGGCCAAGTATCCTCCAAATTATTTTACAAGGAAGGAGGCTTTCTCTATTTGAAATGGAAGCTGTCTTTTAAAGTAAGAAAAAACAAAATACATGTGTTTTAACTGTTTGAAGTGTTTTGCCTGCATATATGCAGGTGCAGGGCTTACATACCTGGTTCCCATAGATGCCAGAAGAGGTTATCAGGTCCCTGTAGCTGGAGTTACAGATGGTTTTGAACCACCACATCCTGCCAAGATGGCTGGGAACTATAGCCAGGTCTTCTGCAAGAGCAACAAGTGCTCTAAACTGCTGAGATGACTCTCTAGCCCCAAGCTGCCAGTTTTAAAATGGAGAAATGAACCAAGTATAAAATTACGTCTGTAATCTGTTTAGATGCTTTTGGATAGCATGACCCAGGCATGCTTACCAAAACACCTGTACTGGCTAGTTTTGTGTGTCAACTTGACACAGGCTAGAGTTATCACAGAAGGGAGCTTCAGTTGGGGAAGTGCCTCCATGAGATCCAGCTGTGGGGAATTTTCTCAATTGCCCCTTGTGGGTGGTGCCATCCCTGGGCTGGAGGTCCTCGGCTCTGTAAGAGAGTAGGCTGAGCAAGCCAGGGGAAGCAAGCCAGTAAAGAACATCGCTCCACGGCCTCTGCCTCAGCTCCTGCTTCTTGACCTGCTTGAGTTCTAGCCCTGACTTCATCTAGTGATCAACAGCAATGTGGAAGTAAGCTGAATAAACCCTTTCCTCCCCAACTTGCTTCTTGGTCATGATGTTGTGCAGGAATAGAAACCCTGGCTAAGACAACACCTAAGAGGTTAAACAGTTCAAGGTGAGAACCCTGAATCTGAAGTCAGAGGGATGAGGTTTGAATTTTGACCACATCCCATGCTTGAAATTGAGTGATATTTTAATTGTTGACATGACTGAGCTAAAAGTCATGCAGATCAGTAGATTCTGAAGATCTAACCTAGCCAATATAGTCCCCTGATTGATTGATAATATAATGGAATTGTTGAGAAGTGGTGAGAGGTAAGAGTTGGAACCATGTTAAAGGAAGTAGGTCCCTCCAGGTGTGTTCTTAGGAGCTGCCCAGTCTTATTTCTTCTTTCTGCTTCCTGGCTCTGTAGTATGAGCTGCTTTTCTCTGTCACACCCTCTACACCATGACAGATTGACATCTCTTCAATGATGAGCAAGATTTAACTTCCCTCTTTTAAGTTTTCTGTCAGGTGTTTGGTCACGGTGATACAACAGTAAGTAACACTGGCAAAAGTTAATTCACTTAGCTTCCTCATCTCTAGGATATGGATAGTGGTGATGGCAAGTGGAATACTATCTGTACCCATCTGAGAACCACGGAGCAGTGGTGGGCACTGAGGCCAGTGGCATTGCTGCATCTGTGTCACCAAAGCCAGCATTGCTGTGTCTGTGTCACCAGGACCAGCATTGCTGTGTCTGTGTCACCAAGGCCAGCATTGTCAGCATTGTGTCCCTGGGGCCAACAGCAAGCTTCTCTGTTCCTGAGCACTTTGTGAACAATAGCGGATAGCATCCTACAGGATTAGGATAGAAAAGGGGTTGAGAAAGGATCATGCTGTAGTTGAACTATGGGAGCTGCCTGTGATGGGAAGCTGAAAATGCTTGTACTGGAAAGACAAATAAAACATAAAATATTGGGCAAAAATGTTTGTACATGTCTCCAAACAAGAAAAGGGGTTTCAACTGAATTCCACTTCTTTAGAGATTATAGGCAACTTGTTTTTTATCTTAAGTGACAAAGGCCTTTTCACATACTGGGAATATTAGATATAGGGGTATAGAATATGAATATAAGTTTAATTGATTTTGTATTTTCACTGAATTGTGCTGTGCTATATATAACTCCTCCTATTCCTACCAAAATATTAAGCTCATGCCCATAGCTTTCCCTCTCACATTTGAAAGCTCAGTTAATTCAACAAGAAATCCTAGACAGTTTTGCTATGTAATCCAGGATGGCCTGACTAAAGCTTTTGATCCTCCTGCCTCAGTCCTCACTGATGGGATTGTAGAAGTATGTCAGGGTAGCATTTGCCTTATTTACATGTCTACTACATATTATTCTGATTGACTTCACTGGATAGTGGCCTAAATATATAGAAAGGAAATGTTTTCATTGTTTTATCTTCTTGGAACAGGATCTCATTCTGTAGTTCAAACCACCCTGAAATTCACTATATAGCCCAAATTCACTCCAAACTAATAGACAATCCTCCTGCCTCATCCTTATCCATGCTAAGATTACCAGTATAGGTCACCATGCCTGCTTATAGTGAACATTCTTTTTTACTCAAAGAACTAACTCTAATAATTTGTGGACACATCTCTTTTCTTCAGTAGCCCACTCAGGAGAGCCAGTCCCATTTAATCAACAAACATTTCTTATATATTTATGACATGAAAAGCCCCGTGCTAGGTGCCAAGGTCTAAAGTAGCCCACAGAACAAAGCTCACTCTTAGAGATGCTAGCTAGCAATCAAGATCCTTCTGGTTAACTCAAGAAAAAGGAAGACCAAAATGTGGACATTTCATTCCTTCTTAAAAGGGGGAACAAAATATCCATGGAAGGAGTTGCAGAGACTAACTATGAAGTAAAGACTGAAGGAAGGACAAGCCAGCCTGATATAGCTATCTCCTGAGAGGCTCTGACAGTACCTGACTAATACAGATGTAGAGGCTCACAGCCATCCATTGAACTGAGTACAGGAACCCCAATGAAGGAGTTAGAGAAAGGACCAATGGAGCTGAAGGATTTGCAGCCCCCTAGGACGAACAACAATATGAACTAACTAGTACCCTCAGAGCTCCTAGGGACTCAACCACCAACCAAGGAGTATACATGGTAGGACTGATTGTTCTGGCAGCATGTGTATAATAGAGGATTTCAAAATCAATCATCAATGGGAGGAGAGGTCCTTGGTCCTGTGAAGGTTCTGTGCCCCAGTGTAGGGGAATGCCAGGGCCAATAAGTGGGAGAGGGTGGGGTGGCAAGCATGGGGAGGGGGGAGCCAACAGGGGTTTGTTCTTGTTGTTTTTGTTTGTTTGTTTGTTTGTTTGTTCCTGGGAGGGGAAACTGGGAAAAGAAAAATCATATGACATGTAAATAAAGAAAATATCTAATAAAAAAATAAAATGAAAAAAAAAGATCCTTCTGGTTTAAATTTTCTACCTTATATGGATGAGCCATGGACTCTCATTCAGTGACTCTTAAAAGTCTTTCTTATAATTACCTTTACACAGTCAAGTAAATCAAGACATTAAGAGGGGTTAGAGAGCAGAGAACAGCTTCATGCTGGATACTAAATTAAAACCACAGGGTATTTAAAATTCAGGAGACTGAAGCAGGCATATAAATACTGTGACCTTCACTGGTGGAATGCTTAGCTAGTCTTTTTAAGAATCATTTTAATGTCTCGTTTTCACAGACCTTACCTTGGGGTGGGGGGGGACCTCCTGCAGTATCTACCTAGTCATGCTTAAACTTCCTAGATGATGAGCCCCTGAGTTTTCAAGGCAAACATGGCACCTGAGTTTGGCAAAGTCACTGATGCCAGCCAGTGGTTAGTGTTGAGAGAAACTTGATTTTGAACGGCTGATTCTGGGCTATCTCTGTCTCACTTGGCTGGCCTTTGACCAACTTACTGGAGCACATGTGAGGAAGATGACAGAACCCTCAGATACTGGAAGTTTGCAGACTTGTATTTGCCTAACTGATAACCACCTACCCATCCCATCTACCATCTCAGAACTCCATTATAGGCAATCAACCATCTCAGAACTCAGTGGGGTTAGCCAGCAACCACCTCGCTGTGCTCATGGTTTTAGAGGTAGGATGGAGGTGAGGAACTCAGAAGAGGTGTCCTGAGGAAGCATCCTCTCCACTCTGTCTGATTGAACACCATCTACTATGGCTGCATTGAGGGCTGAACTGACTGGTTGTGGATGGAGATCACTCCCATAGCCATCACTGGAAATAGGATGTGGAAGTGAAGCCACATGTAGACTGTGAAGCAGAATGGCTATGAATGGTATCTCTAACATGGTATTGTAGGATGTGTAGGCTTCTTCCACAGAACTGCCTCAGTTCTCAGGAGCAAATGTCCCAATGAATGCAGTGGACACTTCCTCCTTAGTTATCCTCCTTAGAGCATCGCCACCTGGACTGCACTAGCCAAAGCAGCCACAACTTTAGCAGGATTCAAAGGAAGTAGATAAACCCTATCTCTCCATGAAATATATCAAAGAATCTACAGCCATGTTTCAATATGGGGTTTCAATACCCCATCATTTTCAATATCTTGATGAAAATTAAACTAATAAATCAAAAGATGTCAAAGGAGAGAAGAGTTAAGGGCAGAGGGCTAACCAATTTAAAAAAAAAAAAAAACACAGTGAGAGGGATTAAGCTTCAATCAGGCTAAACAAGAGCTTTACCACTGAACTGGATCTCAGTTTTCCTTAGACCACACTTTCTTTTTTTTAACTTTTGAAGGTTATTTCCAATTTTGCAAAGTTCCTCTTCTTTTTTCTTAATTTTTTATTATTTAAATGCATTTTATACATCAAACACATTAATAATATTGAGTATTTTGAGAATTTGTTAAAAGTTCCTCTTCTTTTACCCTTGTCTCCTTTAGTCCTTTCTCATATGTTTTGTTTAAAGATATGTAGAATTTTTTCTATTCTTATAGGGATACTTGGGATTTTCATATAGACCTCACCGTGGCTACAGCTATTGCAACTTGGTACTTTGGAGGCAGGAAAGTGATGATGTTGAGATCTGAAGAAACAGCCACTTCCAAGCAATATTTAGCAATATTCAGCATCAAACCAACTGTTATCATTGGTAAAGCTCAAATCTGTATCATCTTACAGATTCTACCACCGAAGGATACTTCCTATTCCCTCATACTCCAGATTGTCAGGTCCAAATTCATCCACAGCCTCTGTACCATTTACAAAAATATATCTGTTCAACAGAGTGGAATGAAGATGGCTTCTGCCAACACATGCTGTCCTCAAGTACAGACAAACTTAGTATGTGCTGAGACATTGCAGGAAGAAGTGGATGATGGGAATATCTCACTTACACAGTGGGGGAACAAATTCTCTTATTTTGTTATAGAGGACACAGAAATGGTAGGGACTGTTGCAAAGTGTTAAAGATAGTTTTTATCAGTGTGGCCTTCCTGGCTTTTTTACCTTTATTTGTAAGAATGGTAGAAAAGAGGACTGGATTCTACAAAGTTCCCCTGACCTTAAGAATCTGTGTGTTAACTAATTTACCCAAGTCTGAATTTGCTTTAAAATAAATCTACAAATGTGCATAACTTTCCCAGAGAGTTATTCCTTGTCAAGGTTACAAAGCTTGAGAGAAGTTTTAGGGAAGTTGAAATCATCACAAGCTAATTCCCAAACATTAGCAGAGACTTGTGACTGTTTCCCTTCTGAAGCAGCCACAGAGCACACGACTAAGGAGAGGACATATCCATGTGTTTTCTGAAGGCTTATTGAAAATGGCTTTGATGGCTGAACTGAGCTAAATATTAAAATAGATCACCATAATAAAATGCTTCTTGGCTTCTTTCAGAACTCAGCACTAAAAGTCTCTTCTAGATAAATCACATGCTAAGATGCAAGTTCCTTTTAATTTATGGATGGTAGCTGGTGGAGTTCCTGGCTGGTGATGTCCTTGGATCACTTTGCTTAGTGTTGATTGGGACTGCTGCCCGGCAACCTTCAGACTGCCATGCAAATCTCAATTAGTGAACAACGATCTTTTTCCCTTCTAAGACAGTCAGCGGTTCTAGAGAATGGTCCTTCAGAGCCTGTGAACAGGGGTCTCCAAGAGCTTTTCAATAGTCTATCAGTTACTTTTCTTACTGCTTTGACCACTTATCTAACAAGAAGCTACCTGAGGGGTCAGAGGCTGACTTCGGTTTATTGTTCAGAGACATCCACATCAGGGCGCAGGAGGCAGGGCCAGCCCTTCCTGTGGCGGTAGAAAGCTGCATGCATACATCTCAATGAACCAGGAAATACTAAGACAGGAATAGTGCTCGCGTGGCTTTGTCCTTCTTGCCTCTTATTAAATCCAAGATCTCAGTCCATATTTAAGATGGGTGTTCTCCCCATTACCCACATCATGTCCTTAATCCTCTCTGAAAACAGCCAAAAGCAAACTTACTGTGTCCTAGGCAGTCTTAGTCCAATCAAGGTGACATCAAAATCACATCACAAGGAATCCTCAGAAGGAAAACTCTATGGTGCTAGTGACCTTTGTCACTGTGCTGACCTCGCAGTGGCTGAACAAAAGCAATCGCAGAGGAGACTGCTCTTGGCCCAAACCAAGGCAATGATACCCATTGTGTATCTTTACTGTCAGAAACTTGAAGGGGGAATGATGTTTGGTTTTATTACATCTTCACATCTGGGGTAGTTTCTTTTTAACCTTTAGTGGGTGATGCGACCCCCTCGACCAGCAAGGAAGACACAATCTCGAGCTCTTCTTCAAGCAGTTTTTATTCAGGAACCTTGAATAACAACTTTTTCTCTGACGGGGGTGGGGGTGGGGGTGGGGGTTGGGGGGAAGCTTCCACAGGCTTTCAAGTACTCTTGTGCCAACCAACCCCAGTAAACTGGTAAGCTGGCGTGGGTAAAGCAGATAGGCCAAAGCAGGCGCAGACCGGCAAGCACAGCCAAATAAGGACTTGTTTGTCACTGAGAGCGCTCACTGTCGGGCTAGCAAGCCTGCACCATCTTTAAGGTGCGGCACATCGCAGCTCTCCACAAGTGGGGGAAACTGGAGGTGTGCAACAAAGCACTTTCTTCCAGACGGGCATCTTTGAGGAAAGCCCTAATGGGATAGCTGTGGCCTGAAAGATCGGCTGGCAGGCCAGCTATGTGTTGTGTTTTGGTTTTAGTTTTGGACTACTACTTAGGTTTGGTTTGGTTTTTCAGTCATGGTCTCACTATGTAGCTCTTGCTGGCCTGGAACTCACTATGTAGATGAGGCTGATTTAGATTTCCAAGAAAATGAATGAGGGGAGTTTTCATTTCCAAGAAAATAACTGATAGTATTTGTTGCCAAAGGCAAAGTTGTTCTTTCACTTGAAAATTAGAATCTTAGAAAATCTCCACATGTACCAAGAACTTCCTAATCCTTATAATCTTTGCTGGCATCACAGATTGCTAATGAACATAATTTTTCATATTATGCAATGAAATAATTTATCATTTTGGAAATTTGCATAATTAAGTGAATCAATAATTTACAAGTGAAAAATGATATAACAAAACTGTAAATTAATAAAAGAGTTGATATTTCAATATTACAAGATGTCAAAGGTTCATTTAATAAGTTTTCAGAATCCAAACTGCCTCAGATCTTCAAGAAATGACCATTTACCCAATCAGTGTAGTGTAAAGAAAAGATTATTTGTTCCTTTGTTTGTTTGTATTTGTTTAGACACATTTGGTAGGCATAGATGGGCAATAACTTAGCAGGCTGGTCCCTTAGCCTCCCAAATGTTGGGGTTATCGATGTGAAGGAGCATTTTTTGGCTTGGAAGTAAAATCTGTGAGGAAAATCTCCAAGGTCAGTTTCTTTATAGAAATTTCTGCTTAGGGTAATTTTTTAAACCGATATCCACTTCCTAACTTAGTTATAATCACCATGTTTGGTACAGATATAAAAAGTATTAAAGGTTTGTATGGCCTGCTCACAAGAAACACATCTTCATGAACACAGCTAGAAGCAAGAGATCATTAAGAAAGCATTTAGCTTGTCCATATTCTTCCTGAACAAGACTGCTTTTAACTGTAATTTTTTTAACCTATAAAAAATGTTAGTCAGCCAGAATATATGTGTGGGGGAAAGTTCTTGAGTAAAGGGTCAAAACTCTGCTCTGTGCAAATATGTGACCTGATGGGAAAGCTCCAAAGCTACTTTCTGTGTGTGTTTTTATGACCTCTAGGTTCAATACTGTGCCTTTAAGTTTACTCAGTGAAAAGGCAGGCCTATGAAGTAAATATACCTCTTGTTACTAACACACTGTTTCATAAGATCTGCAGCCTATGTTTTAGGAATGTCCTCCTGGGCTAGTTAGGCAGCTCAGCAGGATAAGAACACCTGCTGCCAAGCCTGAGAACCTGAATTTGCTCCCTAGGACCCATATGGTAGAAGGACAGAACCAGTTCTCATAGGTGGCTCTTGATCTCCACATGCACATTGGGCATATGCATAGTCGCATGTACATGTATACATACACAAACACATACACACCACAAAGAAATTAATTTTCCATGTTTTGAAGGAATGACCTCTTATACAGCTAATGTCCCATCTTTACCTCCCATAACTTCATCTGCGTTGCCAGGAAAGCCCTTTTAGTTACAATTGGATAGAAAAGTTTAATAAAAAGATAAATAAATCAGACCTAGGCAGACACTTATCTAGGTGCATATATGAATTTCACTGGTGCAGGCTAGCCCCTTCCCTCTCTTCCTTTCCTTTGTATCCCATTCTATAACAGCAAGTAGACTATGATAACTTTATCCAATACAGATATAAATATGGATACAATGTATAGGTTACAATACATAAAGAAAAGAAAAAACTTGGGAAAAGTAAAATTCAAATTGGGATCACTGGAGATATTTTTAGAGACTGTTTACACACATGAACACACCAAGACAGATGATGCTATATGTAACAGAGGTGCTAAGGTTTTCTCCCAGGCATGAAGGGACAGGGTAAAGAAGTAGACACTACCCTAGAAGGAGCCTGTATGGGAAGGCTGCATTGAGAGAGCAGTGATGAGAGAGAGAGATAGAGGGAGAGAGGGAGAACAAGCAATTATGGACAAGAACACAAGAGTCTCAACTCCCCCTACTCTCCCCACTCCTCCTAATTCCCCTCACTCCTCCCACTCACTCCCACCCACTCCCCCCACTCCCCTCACTCCTCCCATCCACAAGAAACTATTTGATTTCTATAATCCTAGCTCTCATATTTTTACTACTCTTTCATAATTTTATATATGTATATGTATATTTATATCCCCCACCATTATCCTCTTATTCCCCTCCCACTCACTCAAAATACCTTTTTTTGCCCAACAAGCCTCCCCCTTTTCATGATTTTTGTGGCCCTTTGCATTTCATTAGAATTGCTTACATGAGCGATGGTGGGAAGGCAACTTCACAGTGATGACACCACTAAGGACTATGACTCTACTCTGCATATATCTCCGGGGTGGGGGCTTCATTTTTCATTCCTTACTTCCTTTCCTTCTTTCCTTCCTCTATTCCTTAAGACAAAGACTCATGCCTCCAGGCTGACCTTGAACTTTCTGTGTAGCCAAGGGTGGACTTTAACTCATTCCTGCTGCCTCTACCTCCAAATTCTAGGATTGTAGGTGTGTACCACCAAGCCCAAATCATGTGATGAGGATTGAAAGTAGAGCTTTATGCATACTAGGCAAGCCGCATCAACCCAGCTACATCCTCAGACCTTGCATCATGTGGGTTTGGGGGCAGTTTCAGATGACCCAGAACACTCAGCCAGATGTGGGCTCCTAAGTCTAAGTACATCTGCACATGACCACTTTGGTCTTGCCAAAGACCAGAAATTCAGAATGGAATTTACCTCCTTTTCTAGGCAATGTATCCTTCAGATTCAGGTCATTTCTTCCAGAAACTGCTGCTGTGTGCAAGGACACAGATGCACCAGGGAGACATCAGTCTTCTGAAAAGATAGAATAATATTTTTAACTTAAGCACTGAGTTTTCAAAAGCAGGCTTCTCTGTGTTGTGCTGTGACCCCCCATTCCCTACCCGCACGCCCTATGCCCCTCTGATGACTTTGAAATGTCCTGTGGAGAAGATGAATTCCACCTCATGCAATAAACTGTCGTGAAGAAAAGTCCAAATGAGCATCTCTACACTCAAGCAGCTCACATCCACAGACACTCAGTTAATTATGATCTGGGAATAAGTAACATGTTCCTAACACCTCGAATTTACCCCATGTATTACTTCATTAACAGCATTATTCATGTCTTTCAGTTCTGCCTTTAGACAGCATAATCCAATCATTCTAAATGAGGAGATTTCACATTTAAAAAGCTGGCAGGTCTAAATTGAGTTTCATAAAGGTTTTGAAGTTGTCACTGGTAATTTTAGAAAATTATATATACATCATTTTACTTTATAACCTTTGGTTGACCCTCGTGTATTATCTTTTTGCACTTTTACAAGAAAGAATTTCTGCAGAGAATATATAAAGTTTAAAGGGTGGAAACATAGCATTGGGAAGATTGAGTCAGGAAGATCACTGGGCTACATGTCAAGATCTGATCAAAACAGAGGCGAGGAGGAGGAAGTTAGGAGGAGAAACAGGATGGGGGAGGAGAAGTAAACAAACATCTTTGTGTTCTTCTCTAGTTTCATGATTTAAAATTCTGTTCCTTCTTCCACTTTTTCTTATTGTTACCACGTTTGTGTCTCCAAACGTCATATAGTTTAGTTTTGTATGTTGGTTGGTAGATGATAAATGAGTGAGTAGGAAGGTGCCAACTCTTTCTACAGGTATTCTTTGGAGACCAGCTTTTCACAGTCAGTGTGACACCCTGTGATTCCCTTATGCCATTTAGACAGCCTCCTCAAATTCCACCTCTGATGGTTGTATCCAACACTGACTTGACTGTACTACCTGTCTATGATCCCATAAATTACAGAGATATTATGATCAAAATAATAATAATAATCAAAACCTTTTTTTTACAGAAACACTCATGGAAGTGGTATTTAATGGCAGAGGTAGTCATAATATTTCCTGAAGTGGTGGCTCTTATACTATCCTGCACAGAGCAAGTGATAAGAGATGTCAAAAGTACCATAAAAATTTAAAATATCACAATTTTGCAGTTAGATAATGCTTTCTGGCTGTGGTTGTACTTGTCTTTAGGGATCCTAATGATACTGAGCATTTCATATGCTTATCATTGTCACTGGATCTGCTTCTATGTGAAGTGTGATTTTTAATTGGCTTATTGAAATTCTAACAAGAATTCTTATTCCATGAGCTGGACAGTGCAGTCCATTGTTGTAAGAGCAGACACCCCTGTAACTTGCACCTCTATCAACACTGAGAATTCCTGACCATTCCCAATGTTTCTTTGTGCTCTTTACCTCTGTGATACCTAACTCCAGAAACAAGATTTCTACTCTCATGAACTTTACCTGTCTGAGGATTTCAAGTGAAAATGTATGATATTGTTTGATTTTATTGTTTGACTTTTTGTTTTGAAAGAAGTTTTGAAAGAGGTTTTGTAGTCCAGGGTAACCTCAAGATCATGACAATTCTATGTCAGCCTCTCAAGTGCTAGAATTACTGGCATGAGCCACCATGACACTGGTGATGCACTTTTTAATATTCTGCCTCTTATCATCTATTATAAGAGTTCAATATTTGATTAGCACTGTTTCACATTAGAGAATTTTTTTTAAAGATTTATCTATTTTTATTTATCTGTATAGATACTTTGCCTGCGTGAATGTCTATGCACTATGTAAATGCAGTGTCTGTGAAAACAAGAAAAGGTTTGTTACAGGTGATTGCCAGTGGCTGTTGGGAACTGTCTTAGTCAGGGTTTCTATTCCTGCACAAACATCATGACCAAGAAGCAAGTTGGGGAGGAAA
>NW_022196903.1:142765534-142788452 GCF_008632895.1 Mastomys coucha
AGCTCCCTTCTCTGTGATAACTCCAGCCTGTGTCAAGTTGACACACAAAACCAGCCAGTACAGGAACCAAACTCAGATCCTGTGAAAGAACAGTCAGGGCTCTTACCACTGAGCGACCTCTCCAGCCAGAGTCTCTTCTCTTTTTATGTATTTACCCTTTTGTATAAAGATCCTGTTCTCAGTATTCAGCAAGGGTAACAATGTTGCTAGAACAGGCTTTTTCAGCTTCTCTCTTGCACTTCAAAAACTAACAAAGCAAAGTATGACACCAACTGAAACAGAGTCAGAGGGCTATGGGAAGAACATAGGGTATTCACTCTTGTTTCAAACTCATCTTGTACCTCCAATCCAAACCTTCAGGGGCCTAATCAGAACTTGATTTCAAATCCTGCCTAGCAACAATTAACATTCGCCAGTCAGAACTCTAGCTCATATAAGACCCACCCAGCACCACTTCACTCCATAAGCCCTTTGGCCCCTAACCCCCTTTCCTTTATTCTGTAGATAGGAGGCAGCAATGGTCTGTGTGTGCTGAACTCATTCAACCTTGTGTTTATTAATCCCAAATAAATCCTGGGTTGGAGATTCCTCAGCAGATTGTTATTTCAAGCTGACAGCTAATTCTAGCATTGGAGCCAGTTCTGATCTAGTTGTAACTGGCTGACCCTTTTCTGAGTTGAAGGTTGGGTTTTCTTCATTTGCCTGCTCTGACTTTGTCAAAGTTTCCTTGTTGGATGATGGAAGTATTTGGAGTCTTTCAAACCGTCCTGTGCTTTATTCTGCTATATAGTCCAGTAATTGGGTTTGTTTGCTGTTTACAGGTCTTTTCTGTTTTTTGTTTTGTTTTTTGTTTGTTTTTGTTTTGATGGGGGGAGCATTCTCAAACGGTACCCAAGCCAAGCAGTTATTTTTTCTACTGTTGAAATAACACCTGAGCACTTTTCCCAGTCCCTGGGATTTGTGAAGTTTTTTCCCAGCCTGGTTGCTGGGAGCAGGCTTTATCCTCAGTCCTGCTTGGCTCTATTCTACTGTCTCTTTCGGGGTCCTTTCGTGGAGAGTTTCCTCATTCTGCCCAAGTCTCTTAAGGAGCCTCTTATCCTATAAAATGTGTGCTGTATATTTCCAAATCTGCAAACAATCTCCTAGGAATTCAATTAGTTCAAGCCAAGGAGATTTGAGGCCATGGTTGTTGATAAACATGAGGTGTGCAGTTCAGCTTTATTGTCAACCGGGAAATTGGTTCCTCTGACTGCAGGGAAAGAGTAGTTGTAGACTGACTGACAGGCATCAGGATCCAAAGAACCAGGGACGTATAAGGGACAGCTATGACCTCCTCACAGGCCTGAACACAGATCCCAGCAAAGCAGTGCAGACTGTGTGTGGTATAGTGCAATCAGATGCCTCAAAGAAGAGATGAATGAGAAAAGCAGAAACCAAGTACACACTATTTGCTTCACTGAAAGGCCAATGTCATCTAACCGTAGACTGAAAAGCTTGTCTGTAAACAGATCACCCTACTGGTAACCCTTCTTCCAGCAGCTTAAGTGGTTTGCATCTGATGGAGATCTATCTGCCTTTGTGCTAGAGGCTGTACATTTCTTCACCATGATGATGGTGAAGTGGTTTGGGTTTTTTTGGAGGGGGGGTGGATTTGTTCATTTGTTTGGTTGTTTGTTTCAAGACAGGGTTTCTCTGTGTAGCCTTGACTGTCCTGAACCTCACTCCATAGACCACTAGACCACGATGGCCTCAAACTAAAAGATATACCTGTCTCTGTCTTCCCAAGTGCTGAGATTAAAGGTACACATCATCACCACCTGGCTGATGGTGAACTCTTCATACTGCAAATATATTTTATGCTTTTTGGATATCATATCATTATAAAGTCATAGCAATCTTATAGGCAAAGATACTCAAGAGTTAAAGTTATTTAAAAGCATTACTTTTTTTTTAATTCAGAAAGTGTTAAGTTTTAAACCCATTTGAAAATTGGGTTATGGAGTACAAAAGTGTCACCTGCTTGTGTCCCAGTATCTGAATTCCTTAAAAGAGAAGACTAGGGGCTCTGATAGTTGCTTTCTTTGCTTGCCCCTGCCTCAGGCTTCATTTTCTGTTTTCATTTTAAAAGTCTGTGACATCTTCCCTTGAAATTGCCATCCCAATTGTTTGGGTGCCATGTGATGGATTTGTAATGGTTAGTTTTGATTGTCAAGTAGAGCAGGTTGGTTGAACTAAGAGATGCCTCAGTTAAGGTTCAAGACTGAATTAAAAGAGGAAAAGAGAATGCCAGGGGCCTATGAGCTAATCCCTTGTCTTCCTGTTCTGCCGGGGTGTGAACAAGCTTCGTGTTCCGGCCACTAAAGCTGAGAACCACATGCTCCCCTGCTGTGCTGGCCCTCATGCTCTGGTGCCATTTACCAGCCTTGGCATCCTTGGTGTGAGTAAACAGAGGCAGGCAGCCTTTGGGGGTCAATGCTTAGAGCCACTGATGGGGTCGGTCCAGATAGTGACAAGGGCAATCCATCCAATGGCATCCAGAGATTAGAGAAATTACTTAACAGATTTTTCTCTGGGAACAAAGCTTAATTTACTGGAGCTGATGAGTAAATGTGCATTCTGAGGATTTAGTAGATGTGACTGATTTTTTTTAATTATCTTTAATCTTTTTTTACAGTCCAGTTGTTATCCCCCAGTGGGTCCACCATCCAATAGTTCCTCATCCCATTCTTCCTCTCCACCCCATCCCATCCCACCCCACCCCAACAGGCCTTCCCACTCCCTGGGGCCTCAAGTCTTTTGAGAATTAGGCACATCTTCTCCCACTGAGGCCAGACCAGGCAGTCCTCTGCTGTACATGTGTTGAGGATCTCAGACCACCTTGCATATGCTGCCTGGTTGGTGGCTCAGTGTCTTAGAGATCTCAGAGGTCCAGATTAGTTGAGACTGCTGGTCTTCCTATGGGGTCACCCTCCTCCTAGGCTTCTTCCAGCCTTTCCCTAATTAAACCATAGGGGTCCCCAATTTCAGTCCATTGGTTGGGTGTAAGTATCTGATCTGACTCAGCTGCTTTGGGCCTCTCAGAGGGCAGCCATGCTCTCTCAGCTGCTGTGGGGCCTTTCAGAGGGCAGCCATGGTAGGCACCTGTCTATAAGCACACCATAGCATCCATAATAGTGTCAGACCTTAGTTTTTATATAAAAGTTTATATGTGTGATCTAAACTTACAGCCAGCAAAAAACTCTGAACTCTTTCAAGTCCTTGGGGTCAACAATAAAGAGAAGGAAAGAGAGAAAATTCACATACACACACATACATTTCCATACACACTGAGTGAATGAAGCAAACAGCAGACTCCAATAACTTCATGTGTACAAATACATACATATGCATACAAACATACACATATACATATTCACACAGAGAATAGATAGAGCAAAGCTTTAACAAACAGGCTTTAAGCATTTCACACATACACATATGTGCATATACACATATACTTGGAGGGTAGAAGGTACAAAGTCCCAACATACTCTCACACAAACTTTACATACATGTATACACACACATAGTCTATGGATGGAAAGAACAATGTCCCAATCTCACACTTAATTTTTCCCCCAAGTTTATATATTCCAGCAAAATCTTTCAAGCAGTATAAAATTACAATGTGTTTACATTTTAGTTTTTTTCTAGTGAATGACTGGGAAAAAACAGTGTGTTCCCCCATACCTTTACAAGAAATAACATCACATAGTACAGGTAAAGAAAACAAATTATTCCTAAGAATCCATGAGCATTCCTAACTAAGCAACTTCTTATAGAGTAACAAAGTATGAGCAAGCAGAAAGTTTCTCTTACTGGCAGGCAGTAATTTGTGGTTACAAAGAAATGAGTAATTATTTTATTATTTATCTTTAAAAATAATCTTATAAGAATCTTAAATCTAAACTTTTATATAAAAATCAGTCTTATCTATTTGAAATCTCCAGAATGCATATCTACTCATCAGCAATTCTAAATAATCATATCAGGAAGATGAAGACAAAAGGGGGTACAAGAAATCAATCATCACCAATCCAGCCCCAGAGAGAGTCCCATGAGCCAGCACTGCCATTGTTCTTGTTCCCTAACTATAAAAGGTCCCTAGCTTAACTGATAAGAGTGTGCCTTTCTGAACTTTAAATTGTTCCCTGAGATTTTCTACATCAGAGCCAATAGCAAAAACATCTTAACATAGCTTCACTAACAAAATTTATTTTTCCAAATGTTTTCTAAGGGTGGTGGTTCCTAGGATGGTGATAGAATCACAATCTGCTCCAGCAGCAATGCCTGAGAGAGATCAAGCATTAATATTGTGAGTGCCAGAGACAACGCCTAGTAAGGGGCTGGGAGCCCCTTAGAGTTTTCACACAATTCTTAGATTAAGAGGGATTCGTGAGGGCAGCAAGCAGAGCAGAACTCCATAACAGCCTGAAGTCCTCAGGACATGGAGTCCTCAGGGCTGTGCCTTAGCTGAGGTACACCCATCATGGTTTTGCTAACCAATGAGCCTCATTTCATGAGTTCTAAAGCCATTTGTCATTGCTCCTACATCACCCTCAGCACACAAGGAACCAAACTAAGTCTTCCTTTCTCTTTTTTCTAACTTTTTGTTAATTCTTTGTGAACTACACATCATGCACCCCAATCCCACTCATCTCCGTGTCCCTCCACCCTTGTGACCTCACCACCAAAAGAAAATTTTAAAAAAACAAAACAACAGCAACAACAAAAAACACCACCAACAGCAACAACAACAACAACAACAAAAACCCTCATCTCATTGTGGAAGCTGTAGTGTGTCCCACAGAATACCTTTTTACCCACACATCTTTACTTGGAAATGTTTATTGTAATGAGTCATTGGTCTGGTTCCAGGCCTCTGGATTCTGCTACACTGTCAATACTGGATCCTCACTAGGACTCCTCTTGGATATCCTGTTGTTTCCCTGTGTCATGGAGATCATACTATTTTTTTATTGGATATTTTATTTATTTACATTTCAAATGTTATCCCCTTTCCCAATTCCCCAGAATTCCCCATTTCCCCAGAATCCCCCTATCCCATCCCTCCTCCTCATGCTTCTATGAGGGTGGTCCCCTACCCACTCACCCACTCCCACCTCCCTGCCCTTGCATTCCCCTACACTGGAGTATTGAGCCTTCATGGGACCAAGGGCCTCTTCTTCCATTGATGCCCAACAAGGCCATCTTCTGCTACATATATGGCCATGGGTCCCTCCATGTATACTCCTTGGTTGGTGGTTTAAACCCTGGGAGCTCTGGTTGGTTGATATTGTTGTTCTTCCTATGAGGTTGCAAACCTCTTCAGCTCCTTCAGTCCTTTCTCTAGCTCCTCCATTGAGGACCTCATGATCAGTTCAATGGTTGGCTGCAAGCATCTGCCTCTGTATATGTCAGACTCTGGCAGAGCCTCTCGGGAGACAGCTATATCAGGCTCCTATCAGCATGCAGTTCTTGGAATTCACAGTAGTATCTCATATGGTGACTGTATATGGGATGGATCCCCCGATGGGGCAGTCTCTGGATGGCCTTTCCTTTTGTCTCTGCTGCACACTTTGTCTCCTTATTTGCTCCTGTGAGTATTCATGAAGCTCAAGAAGGAGGAAGACCAAAGTGTGGGTGCTTCAGTCCTTATTAGAAAACATCATACTCATACAGCTTTATTTCTGCAGGGTCAGCTCCTTCATGTTTCAGCAGTTCATAATTGGGGTAGATGTTGGGGTGCCAAGTAGTAGCATGGTTAAGGGAGAGATCCCTACCACCACCTGCCCCTGCCTCTTGCCAGCTGTGGTATTGGGTGAGATAGCCAGGGCAGTGCTGGAGAGTTCATTCTGGTGGTGTGGGTGCCGGTGTGAGCTGGACGACTGACCAGCTCAACTACCACTCAGGCCCAGATCCAGGGTTTTGAGTTGACCCATCCCAGCATCTACCCCATCTAAGTCTTCCTTTCTTAAGTAGCTCTGTCCTAGATTGGGCATAGCAACAATTTAAAAAGTAGATAAGACACCAATGTATTCTATTTTACATGAAAACACACTGCCTGTTCTTCCATGTCTCTGGTATTTCTCCCTTTCCTTCATGCTCTTGCTTGATGTTTTTCTGTTTCCAGCAGTCAGAGTGCTAAGCACACTGAACAGACCCTTACACTTACTCTACATGTGACTCTCTTCTGATTTTTCATGAAACAAAGTGAGACTCTGTGGATTCAAGACACATTTAAACAGAGGCATAAAGAAAGTAAAGTAATGAGTCATGTGGGTATTTGGAGAACATATTCCAAGTAAAAAGAAAAGTAAATACCAAGGCCCTGAATTCTGAAGAATATTCCAGAACAGCAAAGAGGCTGCCACAGCTGATGGAGAGTAAGCTATGAATGGGTACAATGCCAGAGAGAGGAGAGAGAGAGAGAGAGAGAGAAAGAGAAAGAGAGAGAGAGACAGACAGACAGAGACAGAGACAGAGACAGAGACAGAGAGACAGAGAGAGACTGTGTGAATGTTTGTCTGTGTCTATGTTTATGCATGTATGTATGTGTCTGTGTATATGTATGTCTGTGTGTATATATGTCTGTATATGTCTATGTGTGTCTCTGTGTATGTGTCTGTGTCTGTCTGTGTGTCTGTATGTGTCTGTCTATGTGTGTCTCTGTGCATGTGTATATGTATCTATGTGTATGTGTCTGTATGCATGTGTCTGCTTCTGTGTGGGTCTGTGTATGAGTGTCTGTCTGTATATCTGTCTGTGTGTATGTGTCTGTCTATGTGTATCTGTCTATGTGCATGTCTGTGTGTATGTATCTGTGTGTATGTGACTGTGCGTATGTCTGCTTCTGTGTGTGTGTCTGTGTATATGAGTGTCTGTCTGTATATCTGTCTGTGTATATGTGTCTATCTGTCTATGTATATCTGTCTATGTATGTGTCTGTGTGTATGTATCTGTGTGTGTTGTGTGTATGTATCTATGTCTATGTGTGTGTATGTATTTGTGTATGTGTCTGTGTATATGTATCTATGTCTATGTGTGTCTGTGCCTATGTGTCTGTCTGTGTGTGTATCTATGTATCTGTCTCTGTGTTGGTGTGACATAAAGGTAAAAAGGAGAGAGGTTTAAAGGGAAATAGAGAGAAGGGTACAGAACACAGGTGGTATAAGGTGACTTAGCAGGGAAAGAGGGGGCAGCAAGAGGAGATCTTGAAGGAGGTAGACAATGGGGAGCTCAAGTAGGAACAAAGCGTAATGAGATAATATTTGAAAATGCTGTGATGAGACCTATTACATTATATGCTACCTTAAAATTTTTATTAAAGCTGGGCATGGTGGCTCATGCCTTTAATCCCAGTACTTGGAAGGCAGAGGCAGGTGGATCTCTGAGTTCAAGGTCTGCCTGGTCTACAAAATGTGTTCCAGGACAGCCAGAGCTACACACAGAGAAATACTATCTCGAAAAACAAACAAATTAATTTAAAAATTAGTTAAAACCTTTTTAAAGAGTAGAGATGTGTTTAGAAATTCAGTATTGAACTAAGTCCATTGTCAATAATGAATTTTAAGATGAACTAATTTTCTCTCAACACTTGTGATTAGCATAATCACCCCACTGGAATGTATGCACCGCAGAAATAAACTGTATTTAAGCAGTGAGGGCTGCTTATTCTATTTTCTTGTGAGTAGTTAGTTTATACCCAGGAGGAGCACAGGCTGAAGATGTACTTGAGTTTCCCTTGTGGCTCTTTTAGATTTAAGCTGGACGAGGCATGCTGTTTTGCAATAAAGGGTAACATAAATCAGGAAAATAGCCAGCCCAGCTCTGATTGTTTAAGAGAATTAATGCCATGGCTCCTATTCTTTATAGTTCCTGCCTCTTGTGTTCTCTAATACAGCTCCCATGAACCACCAGAAGCCGAGTCACTGAATGTTATTGATGAGCAGTGTGTTTGGAAGCAGCTTCCAATCACATACTCATGGGCTATCTTGAGATGAGGCATGCCTGTATATGCAGAGCCTTTGATAGGGTCCCAGGGAGAGAAAAATCTAATTTCCCTAATAATGACTTGATGATCAGAGATGTCTAGACATGGATATGAATAGTAGAACATCCCTGGCTGGATGACTTGAAGACTTTCAAGTAAAAGTGACCTTTCCCCTTCCATCCACCTATCCACGCACAGACCTTCTCCTACACTAGTCACCTCATAACCAACATGAGCCATTAAGCCATTGCTCTGGTACCTATAAAACATTCTGATTATCTGGCCCATGAAGGGTAACTGCTGCCTGATTTATGACAGTGATCATTAGTGGCAGCTCAGGGGTGGGAGTGGGGGGAATAGGGCTGAGAGAGGGTGTGGCCTCTTTCCACCTGCAGAGGCATTCTCCTCCATCTTTAGTTAAGATGTTCATCCTTGGCCTAGATTTTTGATGTTATCATATTTTGGGTTTTGTTTTGTTTTCTAAGACAAGAACTCACTATGTACAACAAGATGATCTCAAACTCTTTATCCTCCTGCCCTCAATATATAACACCATTCATATCCCAGATCCTTCATCAACCTGCTTACCAAAAGGGCCTACAACTCTCTTGACAGAGAAACAAAGACCAGACAAATATCTCTTCCCCTATCCCCGAATACATCTAAAAGAGAAAATGAAAATAGAATATAGAGTGCTATTACTTTATCTATTGCTTAGCAAATGAACTTAGTGGGTGAAAAGAATACACACTTATTACCCATAATCTCTGTGGATTAGGAGTTCCCAAATGCTTACCCAGATCCCCTGCGAGGCTTGGTGTTGATTTGAAGCCTTACCTAAAATGGTCTAAATTCATTCAGCCCCTGGCAACATTCATGTCCTTGTTGCAACCTAAGGCCTGACTTCTTGCTGACCACTATCCTGAGATCACTCTCATCAGTGAGAGGCCTCCCACAGTTCCTCACTACACTCCTGCCACAGAAAGTCCCTAACAGCAGTCCACAGACCACTAGCCAGATGAAAACTCACACCATGTATGGAATCATAGATATGATGAAGTGGAACTTTTGCCTGAAGCTAATCCCTAGGCCAAGTTCTTGTTCAGTAAGAGAAGGAGGAAACTGCACAAAGATAGAGACAATGAGGGGCAGAGGTCATGGGACCCACCCAAGGTTCTACCCACCCAACTACTGCAAAAGGATCCTTTGTTTATTGTATTAATATCTCATCTTGATTCAGAAATAATTGATTACAGGAGCGAATTACAGATAGTCCAATAAAGCAGACCACTGTACTGCAAAGACATGAACTGGAAACAGAAGAGGAAGCTAAATTTTTGCATCCAGCTGGCATTATTGCCTATCCAGACAAAGTACTCTCAAAGCCTAATGGTATAGGCACCATGTTTTAATATACAGATTGAAAAGCCAAGTTACACTCAGAGTGTAAAGAGTGTATGGAACACCAAATGGGTCTGCAGCAACGCCACTGGTGCTTCCTTCTGGGTGATGATTCTCTTCTCACTGCAGGCTCGCTCCATGCACCAGGCTCTCCTCCCCTTCCTGAGCTCAGTCCATGAGAACAACCTTCATTCTGGGCACTTGCTGCCCATACCAGCATGTTCCACATCAGGAGCTTTATGATCATGAGAGAAGAGGTGCTGGTTGTGTGTTACTATGGTCTGTCCATGTTCAGCCACTGCTGCCCTGGGCACTACCATTACCTCTCTTGGGTCCAGCCACATCTTCAGTGAGACTGCTGTCTCGGACTAAGCCAGCTCAGTTAGGCCTCCTCTTACCACTCCTCACTGGCTCTTTCATCTGCTACCAACTCCCCCTAGGAGTAATTATTTCCTCTTCCTTTTAAATAACTATTCCAGTTAAATAACTATGACCAAGGTTGGTACTTAGGCATTTGAAACTTGAAATTAATGTATACATCAAAGGACTTGAAAATGAACTTACCGACAGACTTGACAGTGTTGGAATATGTAGAATTTAGGTTTACTTTAAAATTGATCATGTTTAAAGATAATGACTGTCCTGGTTAACCTTAATTTTCAACTTGGCACTGCCCAGAGCCATTTTGAGAGGAGAAGCCTCAGTTGAGGAATTGCCTACGTAAGGGTCTGTTGGCATGTCTGTGGGGAGTTATATTTATTATTAATTGATATAATAGGGCCTTGCCCATTGTGAGCAGCACATTCCTTGGGCAGGTGGACTATCTAAGAAAGCCAGCTAAGCATGAGCCTTCAGTGAGCCTACAAGCAGCATCCTCAATGACTCCTGCTGCACTTCCCTGACTGTGAGTTCTCCAATTGGAGGTAATTTGGCATGGAATAGCAAGCAGTGAGGCCTTCAGGTTCCTGCTTTGATTTCAGTGATGGGCTGTGACATGGAAGTGTAAGCATATCTAAACCCTTTCCTCACCAAGCTGCTGCTTCTGGTCATGGTGTTCATCACAGCCACAGATGCAACCAGATCCATGCAGAACTCATAGATGGGAGCTCCCACATCCAGGATGCTCTCCCTCATGCTTGGCTATTGCAAAAGTAGACACAGAGTGACTCAGCATCTGCTTCCACATGGTGATCTCTCCTTAAACTCACAGCTGCCTGCTTCAGAAGAACCCTGGACACAGCTACCTCTCCTGCCCTCCTCTCTTGCTCTACAAACAGCATTGCACACCATCATCTTTCATCTCAATTTCCCCTCTCCAACTACCCTCAGCTGATAATTGAATGTTTTACTGGGAATTCAGAAAGCACTAGAACAAATCATCAGCATACTCACACCCCCACACCTTCCTGCTTACCCCATGCAATAACCATCCACTGAGAAAAACAGGTGAGAAAGGGTCAGAAATTATCCTACCTGTGTCTCAGCTCCCCTGGCCTCACAGCACTGAACCCTGCATAAGCTAGGCTGCACTGGCCAGATACAATCCCTGCTGTGTATGTCCTTCCAGTGGGTCACTGGCTGCTAAGCCTTCATAGAGGAGACCTGAAATTAACACTAACAGCTGGATACAGTGCTCACATCTGTAATCTCAGCACTGGGGAGGCCAAGACAGACCAGACGGAGCCCCATAAACTCAAGGCCATAAGCCTGCATACAAAGACCCTGCCTCAGAAAGTTTTGATTTGTTTTTAATTAGCACTAATTACTCACATGGGTGGCCTCCGTAGCACAAGGGGCAGAATGAAGACCAGGAGTTAGATGAGAATGTGGGAAGTACAGCAGCAATTAGTCTGAGTTCCTAAGAGCAAGCTGGGATAGCATGAGCCACCCCTCACTTGGTGCTGAGTGGAGCCCTGATATGGGTTCCAGGAAATGTCCACAAACTCTTGCACCAGTGCTTGCCAGTCACCTCAGGGTTTCTAGACATGTCACCCTCTGGCCTCCTGCCCTAGTGATGCAGTTCTCAGCCATGATTCATTGTCCTTGTGAACAGACCCAGGAAATTGCCTTCCCACAAACCCCTGCTCCCTAGCTCAGATATTCAATAACTCCTCACACCCCGGCGATACATCTTTCCTCCATGCTTGGTCTTTCTTTTTGATGATTTATAGGCACACACACTGTACACATTACCTCAGAGCCACTGCTGCAGTCTTCAGCTCAGGGACTGTGCAGGGGTTTTCTGTTTGCACTTTCCAGACAAAGGATCACATACTCCTAAGAAAGTTCTAGAAGCTTCCCCTTTCCCAATCCACAGTCTGATATGTCACTTTACAATTGATTTCCTGCAGAGCTCTGTTTGGACCACTCTCTTAGTTTCATTTCTGTTACTGTGATTAAATATCCTGACCAAAAAAAAAAGCAAGTTAGGGGAGCAAAGGTTCATTTCTGCTCACAATTCCAGGTTACTGCCCATCGTTTCAGGGAAGTCAAGGCAAGGACTCAAGGCAGCTATCACGGCGCATATGTGAACAGACAGCCAGGTCATTCACTCTCATGCTTCCTGTTCCTTGAATCCCTTCTGTGTGTCAATTTTCTGTAGCTCTGATTTCTCTCTTCCTGCTTCCTTTGCCAACAGTGTATATGTGTAGCTCCTGAGGATTATTTATGTTTCCTTGGTTACAAAGTAAAGGGACTGGATCACTGACCACAAGCACTTCTACCTCTGCAGGAAACAGACCTCATCTACCAGTGTTCCCAGAAAGATAGTGTAAATTTTACATCAATTCATCCCTTGGTGAGCCTTGGTGTGCCTAACGGGAGACCTGCCTCAACTCAAGATCTAGGCCAAATGTCCTGAAGCTGGAAAGAGGAGAGGCTGGAAATAACAGAACCAGCCAAAGTCTGACCTGGAGGCCAGGCTCTGCAGCTGGATGGCTGTGTAAGCTTCCAGTCCCCAGCTTTCCTGTACCATGCTGTGAGGTCACAGAAGAGTATACCATGCCTTGGGATGCTTTCAACACAGTAGCCTTCACGACATGTCAGGAGGAGCACTGAATATATACCAATTGTTTGCAGGGTCTGGTAACAGTCATTGTCATGGTCACCATCATCCTCAAAATGCCACAACTCTACTCCAGGAAAAAATTTTGCAAATGCCAGGAAAGAAAGAAGGAAGGAAGCCTAGCTGACTACCCTTTTAAATTATGAATTTCAAGATACAAGCATGATCCAAATATACATGCTATGGTGAAAATTAGCCCACTGCCCTCCCATCCACCAGTTTGGATCCAGTGACATAAATTCTTGTTCTAAAACTTAATACTAACAACATGCTTCAAGTTTTGATGTTTATGCTTAAGTTGAGATGACAGTATGAACATATGTAACAGAAGGATAGAATGGCATCAAACTGTCCTGTTAGGGCTGAAATTTTAGTAGAGAAAGTATTATGGAGTTCAAGACCACCAGTCTTAATTCAGATTATAATTACCTGAATTTATTAAAACTGCTGACAGGGCCACACAGTCTCTCAGGCAAATCAGAGATGTGCCTCCTGAAAGGGGAAGCATTTTTAAAAATGAAAATGAAGACCTTGGGTATCTGCACAAGTAAACCAAGAGCTGTTCTACTCTGTTAAGAATAGGAAAAGTCAAGGCTACCTCAAAATAGTCCTTTATTGTCTGCATAAGCAGGTTACAGAAGCCAGAAAGCAGTTTGTCATATCAGCACAAGCAAACTGTCACAGCTGTACATTTCTAGGCAAGGGTCACTGAGTCAGGGTTACTGGGAACTTATCTTCCAGGGACTGGAGTCAGAGACAAACAGCTAGTGGGTACCAAGATGGATGCCTAGCATAAAATGGAGTTTCTTTAGCCATCACAACAGCCATCACTGTAGAGCTTACAGAAGTCCCTGGGTTCCATGCCCAGCACCAAAGCCAGAGGAATTCGACATAAACTGTTTATCAAGGGAAACAAATAATGGGAAAATCCACTGACTTCCTTGAAAAGCAGGCATGGAGTCATCTGAACTACAAGCACAGAGGGAGGTATTACAGGTATTTTTTAAGGAGTATAAATTTAAGGAAAACAACAATAACAACCAGGAAATGGGTATGAATGAGCCTAGGGTTTGTCACCAGGTCTGTTACAGGTTTCACAAACACCTCAGTGGTTGGCCCAAACAAAACAAATGCTAGAAATTCAACTTTGCATTCAACAGCTACCAAAAAGTGTGTCTTTGAAAAAGCTTTTAGGGCTGGAGAGATGGCACAATGGTTAAGAACACTGACAGCTCTTCCAGAGGTCCTGAGTTCAATTCCCAGCAACCGCATGGTGGTTCACAACCATCTGTAATGAGATCTGATGCCCTCTTCTGGTGTGTCTGAAGAGAGCAATGGTGTACTCATACATAAAATAAATAATTAAACAAATCTTTTAAAAAAAAAAAGAAAAAAAAGAAAAAGTTTTATTTCCATCAACAGGTAACAGGCAGGTCACTGGTGAGATTATTCTCCTGTCTTCAGTTTAGTCTTATGCAAATCCCTCTCCTAAGGCTCTGCAAAATATACCTGGAGCACCACGATTACTTAATTGTCCAGCAGAACTTTATAGAGCACTTAATGATTTAACATTTTATATTTGACTTCATAAATATTTTCAAAGTACTTGATAACCAGGTGGTTTGTGCGAGCCTCCTCCCCTGTACAGCCTTCCCCTACGCCCCTCAATCAGGTACTCAGGAAGAGCTAGTGATCATGTGGAAAGAAGAGAACTGACCAACGGCTTCTTTTGCTTTTTCTTTAAAATTTGCTCTGATAAAAACTTTGTTTTACTCTTTATGACTCTCAGGTTTTATGATTTGCACTATAATTTTATTGTAAGAAAAATCAATTATTTCATTTAGGAGGTAGAGTTGGTTTTTCAAGCCAGTGTTATTTATCTTAAATGCTGCAAGTTCTTATAAAAAGAATGTTTTACCATTTAGTCCAGGTGTACTTCTGCATTTTTCAAAACTGCTCATAGGCTCAAAAAATGTGTTTATAACTCTTGAGCCATTCAGCTCTTCCTGTTTTTATTCAGAATGTGAAAGACTTGTTTAAAGAGACTCATGTTCTGCCCTAAGGAAATCATGGATGTTTAATTAGAAAAAAAAAAAGCAGCTGGTGCCAATTCACAAGGAAGAAAGTCTCCTGGAAAGGGCGGGTCTTAACAACTTGGGAAGCAAAGGGTTTATTTTATCTTACACGTCCAGTTAACAGTTTATTCCTGAAGGGAGTCAAAACAAGAGCTGGAACCTGGAGGCAGGAACTAGAGAAGAAGCCATGGAAGAATGCCACTTACTGGTGAGTTTTACATAACTTAATCTGTTTTCTAATGCAACCCAGAACCACCTGCCCAAGGTAGCACTACGTACTGTGGGGATAGTCCTTCCCATATCAATCATTCCTCAAGACAGTGCACACACACTTGCCTACAGGCCAATATTTTCTCAATTGTGGTTTCCTCTTTTCAGGTTGTAAGAACTTGACATAAAACTAGACAGCACAATTGACCCCTTGTCAATTTGACACACAAACATATCACTATTCAACTCATATATCCCCAAGATGGCAAGGTAATATTAATACCACGATATAAAACATTGCAACTTTCAAAGTCCCAATCTTTTTGGTTTCCATGATTTGTTTTGAGCCAGGGGTAGCTCTGTGTAGCCCAGGAAGTTCTGGAACTAGCTCTGTAGACCAGGCTGGCCTCAAACTCAGAGATCCACCTCCCTCTGCCTCCTAAGTATTAGGACTATAGGGATACACCCTCAAGCCTGGCTGTGGTCCCAGTCTTTAAAAAGTCAAACATTTTAAAACATTTAAAGTCTCTCCAAGGTCACACCCTCTCCAAAATATCTAAAAGCTCTCTATCAAATACCAGCCTCTCTCAACTGTAGGCTCCTACTAAATCAGAAATATGTAACATACTTTCCTGTTCCAGAAGGAAGAACCAGAGCACAGTCACAATCAAAACAAAGCAAAACAAAACTCAGATAGTGTAAATAACTTGGTTCTCCATGTCTGGGACTCACTCGTTATTTTCTGAGCTTTGAAGGGCTTGGACAATTGCACATATCTGGTTCTGCCACTCACAGCACATAAAGGTTGTCTCATAAGCTTAGATCAGCTCCATACCACAACTGCAGCTGTCCTCTATGGTCATCGATGGTACTTGATACTCCAAGATGCTAGGGTGTTTGTTCGCTGTAACTGGGTTGCACCTTTACCAGCAGCTTCTCTTGGACTTTAAGGACTCTAATCCTACCACATGGTGCCAAGCCTCAGCCTCTCCTGCCATGACTCTTGCAATCCTGGGGCATATACTGTTGCACTTTCAGCAATGATCCCCCCGGGCCTCTCACCATACCTAGCCTCAACTACTTCCCATAACCCCTTCATGCCTTCAAAACTAGTACCACATGGGAATATCTTGCACATTACCAAGTTCAACTGCTGGATAGGGAACAACCTTAACTGCCTCTAAACACAACTACTATATGCTGAGTCCAGGAAAATACTTCCTAGATTTCATCTCAATGATCCTGGTTCTCTCTCTCTCTCTCTCTCTCTCTCTCTCTCTCTCTCTCTCTCTCTCTCTCTCTCTCTCTCTCTCTCTCTCTCTCTCTCTCTCTCTCTCTCTCCCTCCCTCCCTCCCTCCCTCCCTCCCTCTGCCTCCCAAGTGCTGGGATTAAAGGCATTCACCACCATCTTCTCAGATCCAGATGAGCAGCATCTAATTAACTGTCCTAGTAAAGCAAAGGTTATGTTGCAATGGTGCTGGTTTCTTAATCATAGCTGATTTCTCAAAATATTGATGTCATGGATAGAGTCTTTAAGTATATCTCAGACTTGACAAGCCAGACATTTCTCTCACCCCATGCATCCACAGAACAGCCCACTGAGCTCTGAATATTGAGCTCTGAACATTCAACAGTTTTTCCAGCCCAAATTTCAAATGCCACCACAATCCTCAAAAAATTAATTAAAATGAAAATACAGTCACAGCAATTCTCTATGACCTCGTATCAGTCTCTGTCTTTACGAAGGTCTCTGCTACCATGATAAAACACTGCCAAAAGCAACTCAAAAAGGAAAGGGGTTGTTTCATCTTACACTTCCAGTTAACAGTCCATTGCTGAGGGAACTCAAACAGAGCAGGTACCTGGAAACAGGAGCTGCTGCTTACTGGCTTGCTCCTGATGGCTTGCTCAGCCTGCTTTCCTGTGCAACTCAGGACCACCTGCCCAAGGATGGCAGTGCCCACTGTGACATGGGCCCTCCTGCATTAATCATTAATCAAGGCAATACCCCACAGACTTGCCTACAGGCCAGTCTCACGGAGGCACTTTTTTCCCAATCATGGCTCTCTCGTCTCTTCTCAGATAACTCTAACTAATATTAAGTGGACATGACATAAAAGTAGCCAGAACATATGCAATGTACTAGGGTACTCAGCGCTTCTCCGTAGCCCTAAAGACACCACCTAAAGCACCTGCAAAGGTAAGGCACCTAGTGTCTTCTTTATTTGTGTTCTTATTTTTTGAGCCAGGATATCCCATTGAACCTGGAGCTCATTGATTCAGCTAGATTGTCTAGCAAGTGAACTCCAGGGATCTCATCTATCTCTGCCTCCACAGCCCTGGGATCATAGATATGTGTTGTGAGTTTGGTCTAATGCTGCTTGTATTATATTAACCTGGTCCCCAAAATTGCACCAGAATCTGCATGTCCTCTCTGTGGACACAGTGGGAACCCTGCCTCGAGTTGGTTAAAATTTCTGGGGGCCAATGGCTGGGTAGGGAGACAGAGGCTGGACTTTTAATATTCTCGGGCAATGGGTTAAGGGAGGAGCAAGAGTGGCTCCATGCCACACCTGAGAGGTGCAGGACAGAAAGACAGCCAACACGTAAGAGCAAGGTGGGGAAGCAGCTCCAGGACGGCTGCCCAACTGGGTCTATGGCAGCAAAGATGGAATATAGATTTTAGCAAGTAATAACTCAGGAATATCGGAGGGGGTTAGCTAGCCACGTGGAGGTTAGGAAGTGGCCCAGCCATTGAGCTATTAAAGGCATATCAAATATAAAGGCTGTGTGTATGTGACTTTCATTCAGGAATATAAAGCATTGGGGCAGGTAAGAGGAATGCCCTGCCCTCGGGGATAATTTGAGTAGGATTAACTGCAACAGAAATGTGCTATTGTCCCTAGTTTTTTTTTTTACATGGTTCTGGGGACCCCACCCCCACCCCATGCTTGCAAGGACAGCACCTTCCCAGATGAGCATTTCCTTAGCCAGAAACTTTCTTTAAACCTCATTTTGACTAAAATCATTCCTTGCCAGCATTTTTCAAAGTATATTCTAGCCTTGTATAGCACACTGAGAATATGTTGTTATTGTACATCACTATGACAGAATGCTGACTTCAGAAACAAGTTAAAGGGCCAAAGACTTTCTTTGGCTTGAAGTTTCAGAAGGTTTGGTTCATGGTTTCTTGGCTCTGTTGATTCGGTCCCATGATGAGACTTCACAGCAGTTGGAAAGTATGGAGGAGAAGCTTGGTCACCTCACAGCAGACAGGAAGCAGAGTGGATGTCATCATAGGAAGGGACCACAAGAAGAAATGACCTCAAAGGTCACACCCCAATGACCTTCTTCCTCCAAACTGTTCCTACCCTCTACAGTTTCACCACTTCCAATATTCTATTCAAACTTACTAATAGACTAAAACCATTCCTCAGATCAGAGCTGTAACTGACCCTCTCTGGGGGCATCTGCACAGCCAGGAGTGTGATTTCCTGAGATTTCATATGTTGCTCTGTGCAGTTGAGTTGATAATCAAAATTAACACAGAGAGTTTACATAAAACTAGAATTCTGTCATCAAATGAACCTCAGAACTCTCTGCGAAGTGTGGACATAGACAAAAGTGAACAGGAAAGTGTATGGGTAATGGATAATGGGAAACTATATTATATACATATAGATATAGGTAATTAATATAGATATAGTAATGGATCCTTGAAGACACTAATTATCATATTATACATTTCTTTATTCCTGAATTCAAGAATAGCAATAGCCAGAGCTGGAGAGATGGCTCAGCAGATCAGAGCATTTGATGCTCTTGCAGAGGATCTGCATTCAATTCCCAGCACCTACACAGAGGAGCTCACAACTGCCTGGAACCAAGTTCTGAGGGATAGGACACTCTCTTCTGGCCTCTGTGGGCACTGAACAAATGGTACACATACAGACAAGCAAGCGCGCACACACACATAAAACAAAATATATCTTTAAGAAGGGAAAGAGAAGGTGACAGCAAGGAAGTCTACACAAAATCATGTCCTTAACAACATCACCTAAATAAGGATTTCTTTGGAAGTTTTTTTTTAAAGTTACTGAAAACTCATCTAGGCAATAGTAAGATGAGATCCTGAGATGATTCCTGCCATTTTTCTTCTGTGTTCCAGTTTCCAAAGGGCAGAAACGTTACTTGTCAGTCCCAACAGCAAAGGCTATGATTAGAACTGTACATGTTTGGCTTGTCTCAGTAAATACATCCAGATGTGGAATAAACACAGAGGCATGTGAAGATGGTGTTTCACCTGCAAGAACTTATTCCTCACATATTAAGCGACAGCTCCCTCACACATAAACCCAAAGTGATGTCATATTAACTCAGTTTTCTGTTTCTTTCCAAAGTTTTCAAGTTCAACAGTGAATCTTTGGGGAACAGAAGCCACATAATTTGACAGATGGGCTGGAAGGAGAAAATGAGGCACAAAGGTAAAGAGGAAAGCTACAGAATGAAGCTATGTGCTCTGTGTGGCAATTTAAAACACATCAGTGCCAACACCAAGTTATATCTATGTGTGTTAACTTGAAATTGCATCTCAAATAGGCTGATCGGTATAAACATAGCTTACCTGGAGTCCATGCCCTTGAGAGCTGCCATAAGCATTTTCAAACTGTTGTCAAAATACCAGTGCGGGAAGTTTATTTAGGGTGAAGAGTGCTGGGGAGTAATTTTATACCAGTTAATTTGGTAGTAGCCAGGCTGGGGAGTCAACACCATCACCCTTGGATGGAAGAAGGCTGGGACAGGTCAGCCTCCCTGTGTTGAATGCAACCCTACCTGGTCTCCACACTTCACAAAGGCTCTGAGCCCAGTGTGACTGAAAGAGGAACATTCCTCTCAGCAATGCATAATTGTTCTCAGACAGCCTTCTGTGCAAGGCGAGGGAGGATAGCCATTAGACAGAGCTGGGACTCTGAGCTTGCAAGAACAGATGGTGTAAACTTCACTTTGAGCTTGTTTGTTAATAAATATTTGTACTTCCTACTGCATTTTATTCAAGTCTTGATTTTGGTGTTAGAGCCCATCTGGCTCCAAATGCCACTGACCGGCAATGTTTGTGAAGGACACACATCCCAAAGCAGCCAGGTTAGCTTAAGTGAATTCCTAACACCAGGGCTCTGGTACAATAAATTCACAATGACCCAACAGCAGGACTATTTTGAAAATCAGCCTTCCAGGACCACTGGGAAACTTCTAGTCATTCAAATCTACTGCAATTCCTTTAGACACTAGAAATTTGCCCAGTGGACTCTAATCATCTATATATAGTTATTATACCAAAAAAAGCTACAAACCTTATTTGATGGAGAGAGGTATTCCTTGTTTCTCTTTTTCTTTCTTCCATTCATTTTGTGTGTGTTTGACTTTGTTTAACACCTTTTCATGGGGTCTGGTAATATAGCTCAGTGGTTGAGAGCACTTGGCCACTCTTACAGAGGATCTGAGGTCGGTTCCCAGCACCCATATCAAGTGGCTCATGACTTCCTGTAACTCCAGCTCCTCTTCCTTTCTTTTATTTTTTTTAAGTAAATGATTTTTTAAAGTATATTTTAAAGATTTGTTTATTTTCCTTTATGTGTATAAGTGTTTAGCCTGCATATGTGCCTGGTACCCATGGAGCTCAGAAAAGGGTATCAAATCCCCTGGAACTGAAGTTATGGGTGGTTGTGAGGCACTGGGTAGGTGCTGGGAATTGAACCTGTGTCTTCTGCAATAGCAAAAAGTTCTCTTAAGCACTAAACCATCAGTTCTGCCCCATCCCAGCTCCTCTTTCTAACAAGCCCTCCTCTGTGGCCAACTGCAATCATGTGCATATATCCCTACATGGATACATACATGTATACATGCCTCAGAAAAATCTTCAAAAAATGATAGATACTTATTCATGGAGTCTCCTTCTGGGGCATCTTGCATGTCTAGATGTCACATGTGGTTCTTGTTCCTTGTCCACTGTCACATGTTATGAATCAATTATAGTCCCTGTTAAGTGCAGAAGTAAGCTGTCCCCATGCATGCACAAATGAACTGTTCTGTCAAGTGGTGATCTATTGAAAGTAGTTTTATTTATTTATTTACACAGGTTCTGGAGTCCAGGCTAGCCCCAAACTCACTCTGTAGCTGAGCATCACCTTAAACTTCTGATCCTCACACCTCCACCTCCCATCAAGCCAATCTTAGGCAGCACTGGGAATTGAACCTTAAACTTTCTGCATGCTGGGCAAGCACTATACCAACTGAGCTACCTCTCCAGCCCCTACACAGAGTTTCTTAAACACTTCTTCAGATGTAAAATAATCTATTATAGCCGGGCGGTGGTGGCGCACGCCTTTTATCCCAGCACTTGGGAGGCAGAGGCAGGCGGATTTCTGAGTTCGAGGCCAGCCTGGTCTACAGAGTGGGTTCCAGGACAGCCAAGGCTACACAGAGAAACCCTGTCTCAAAAAAACAAAAAAAAACAAAAAAAAATCTATTATACTTTTATTGCCAGGTTTTGCAGTAGTAAGGCACGGGGCTTTGCTCAAAGATAGATAGCATGTTTTAATTACACATCTTTGTTTTTGCATGAATCCAGTTGGATACAGGAATTAAGTCCACTGTAAAAGCTTTCCCAGAAGCTGTTTCATAAACGTGTCTTTATCTCTTTTAATAATTAAAATGGAAACTTTCTGGATGTATTGTTTCTTTCTTGTGGCTTGAAAGTAGCCAGGAATATGCATTGTATTGGTCTAAAAGGTTTGTATAACTATGGTGAACATTTGGTTGCCTTCAGGAAACTGATATTTAAAGTACTTAGACTTTCATTGAGTAAGCAAACTACTGTGTTTGGCGTAGTTTTTCCTTATTGATTTCAGATTGCAATGCAAACACACTATTTTCTATGTCGTAGTCAATAAATGTTAGAAAATAAGGTGCGTTTTGAAATGTAAGTAATCTGATTTTAATTCTTCATTGCAATCTCCCAGAGAAGGAAGCTTGGGCCCAGAAAAGCATATTTGGAATTGTCTAAAATAACCTGGAGTGCATGGATTTATTTTTGACTCCCAGGGGTCTACTTTCTCATTTTAACTTTGTCAGTAAAGTTTGGAGCTAAATCAGGCAATGAGCCCCAGGCATGGCAGAAACCCCCAGGCAGCCATTTCCTCTAACTCAACCTTGTCCTGCTACTTTAGGAGTACAGGAAAAGTTTTGGCATCTCCACATTTGTGCATTTGAGACCAGTGTGGCTGGTGCCCACCTGGCAGTTCAGACCTAAAACACAACATTTAACTATGGCAGGAATGTGGTTTCCTAGATTTTAGCTCTTTAATCTGTACCTCTGCAAAGCATTATGGGTCTTCCAGTTTATGTATTTGCATCTGCCTGATGATCTGGATTCTTCCTTTCTTCCTTGGCTGTGTGCCAAGCTCTGGAAGCTGAGCTATGGGGAAGAAAGAGAGAGGGGTAAAGGAGCTTCCAGGACACCTGGTCTTGGAGCTGTGACTCATCTGTGGTAATTTGTAGCCCGAGGAAGGCTGCTGCTCTCCTATTAACTATTTAGCCACATGTGTGGATCACACTCGGTCACCTTGGAGACTGTAACAAGAGTGCTGAGAGAAAAGGTCAGACATCTGAAGCTCCAGAGGATGCTTTTCTATAACCTCACAAGCCAAAAAGGAAAATTCAAACCCAGCATTCTGGCCACCGGGAAGGTACTAGCTTCTCTCCTGTTCTAGTTTCATCTCTGTTGCTGTGATGAAACATTCTGACCAAAAGCAACTTGGGGGACAAAGCCTTTGCTTCAGCTAACAGGTTGAGGGCCGTCACTGAGAAAAGCCAGAAGCTATGGAGAAAAGATGTTTGCTGGCTTGCTCACAGGTTCATGCTTGGCTAGATTTCTTAAATAGCCCAGCACCACCTGCCCAGTAAATAAATAATGTTCCCCACAGTAAGCTGGGCCCTCCTCTATCAATTAACAATCAACAAAATCCCTGCAATCATGCCCATAGGTCAATTTGATCTGTCCAATCCTTCAACTTATAAGAATAACAGTAAAAAATCAAAGAAAAAAAATCCTTCTAGTCAAGAAAATAGAACCAGAAA